>NW_025109998.1:81041-162489 GCF_011392965.1 Frieseomelitta varia | reverse complement strand
AAAAAAAAAAAAAAAAAAAAAAAAAAAAGGGGGGGGGAGGAAAAAACGGCAAAGTGTAGAAGAGGGTGGTAAAGAGAAAGAACGAACGGGAGGGAGCAGTAGGAACAAAAAAAGAAAGAAAGAAAGAAAGAAGGAAAGAAAAAAGAGGGACGAAATTGCGAAGCGGAGGCAGGAAACAAAGAAGGGAGAAATTTGATTCATCCCGCTCGACCTGGCCGCACAAAAGGCCAGACACACACGGATGTAAACAGCCTCCACAGCCGTCACAGACGACGGTAATCGTCGTTAACACCTGCAATTAACTTTGACGTGGCTGGAATGTGGGACACGCGACCCAAATACCCCCGGCTACCCCGGCGGAGAGTCGAGGGAGAGAGGAAGAGAGGAGAAAAAAAAAAAATCAGCAATTTCTTTTCCTACAGACCGCGGAGATTTTCGCCACCAGCCTCCCCACACCCCTACGTGCCGTCACAAAAGAAAACCTCGGCTGATACCTCCGGTGGAAAAAAGTGTATGCACAAGGAATTTGTTGCCCTTTCAAATGGTCTCATTCGGACGTGTTTTTTAATTGTCGTTTTCCTCTCTCTCTCTCTCTCTCTCTTTTTGAATGTTTTACGAGAGCAAAGGTTTCCTTTCCCTTCTGGAATTCAGGATGAAAATCGGCGGAGGCAACGTTTTCACAATCAGATGATCGTGTGATATTTCGTAACATTCATCGAGAAACGAAAATTCCAATCTCGACGATTAAGTTTTTGGAACGTTGAATTTTGAATTCCTTCACTCTCTGTTTTATAATCATTTCAGAGCCTAACTCAACTAGAATTATGGTGGGATGTACTTGAACTGTGATCGTCATTAAATTAGTTACGTTTTACTAATTCCGCACGTTTGGAACATCATCCGCTCGTGGATCGAACGAAATATCATTTCAGCGAAATCAAAGTTGCTACGGTGCGTGTTAACGCAGTACTTCCACGGAGTCGCTGTGTGTGTTCCTCGATTTCATCGCGCGTTAATGAGCGCACGCAAGTTTCAATAGGCGTCGTGTCGCCTGTCAAGTATCGGTGGAACGCTCGCGCGACGGTTTTGAAAAAAAAAAAAAGAAAAAAAAAGAAAAAAAAAGGAAGAGGAAAGAGGTTAAAAAATAGAAAAGAGGGAGAAGGGCGACGAGCCGTGGCAGACGCGGTGAATAAGTTTCAAACGGCTGTGTCTTGCCGCATAATGACGTCTGCTCGCGACTTTAGCCGAACCGTTCGAGCAAACGACGCGTGAGATTCGAGGAACGAGGGACGCGTTTCTTCGTCGAACCACTGTCGCGACACGCTTGATCCTGCGGGGCTCGCGATGACAACCGTCCGTATCGTTTAACTCCGGCGACAGTGCAAATTGCACTGTAATTTTGAAAGTTCACGCGAATCATCTCGAAGTTAATCTATACGTGGACACTTTATGACTTTGACCCGGAAAGTTAATCGAAAGCCTTTGAAAAAGTAGTTAATCGACCATTTTCTTCGATTAATAAGATCACTGTATTTTATGAAATGCACAATCCCGAGGTTGATTCAAATTTTGTCTGTTACTCCGTCTAAAGAGATATTTAATCTAAATCTATTACTTGAGAACTGAAACTAAGAGTTGATCGAATCCTAATTTCAAATTATATTATGATGTACACGCAACCTTGAAGTTGCTCTAATATCTCTACCTGAGAATTCAAACTAAAGGTTAATAAATTGATTGTATTGTAGAGTACATAACCTCAAAATTAATTTGAATTTACATTATACCAAATTTAGCCCAAATCACTCGAGAATTCAAACTAGGGATGGATCAGATGTTAACCTAAACAAACTGTAATCGATACAATTGATTATAATGAATAATCATTAATTAATAAATTAATTATTCGTCAATTATAATATATTATGGAGTACATAACCTCAAAATTAATTTGAATTTACACTGTACCAAATTTAGCCCAAATCGCTCGAGAATTCAAATTAGGGATGGATCAGATGTTAATCTAAACAAACTGTAATCGATACAATTGATTATAATGAATAATCATTAATTAATAAATCAATTATTCGTCAATTATAATATATTATGGAGTACATAACCTCAAAATTAATTTGAATTTACACTGTACCAAATCACTCGAGAATTCAAATTAGGGATGGATCAGATGTTAATCTAAACAAACTGTAATCGATACAATTGATTATAATGAATAATCATTAATTAATAAATCAATTATTCGTCAATTATAATATATTATGGAGTACATAACCTCAAAATTAATTTGAATTTACACTGTACCAAATCACTCGAGAATTCAAATTAGGGATGGATCAGATGTTAATCTAAACAAACTGTAATCGATACAATTGATTATAATGAATAATCATTAATTAATAAATCAATTATTCGTCAATTATAATATATTATGGAGTACATAACCTCAAAATTAATTTGAATTTACACTGTACCAAATTTAGCCCAAATCACTGGAGAATTCAAACTAAGGATTACTCAAATGTTAACCTAAACATACTGTTACCGTTAACATACTGTAATCGTATTAATCGAGACAACTGATTATAATGAATAATCAATAATTAACGAATTAATTATTCGTTAATTATAACGAATAATCGTAAATGAAAGTAGCTTTATCCAATTGTCAAGGATTCATCGTAACCAAATGTAACATGATATTAATTTTGGGGACGATTTCCAGAAAAGTATTTCACGGAAAGGTCGTGTGCCTCTCTTTTGGAACGTTCTGTAGACACGGAGCTAAAGATAGACACGGCAGCGGGAACCGCGTGGAACCGAGTGCTCGCGCCTTGTAATTCCTGCCTCCTATTTGGTCGGCAATTTCTCTGGCCATAGTGATTCGATCAATCCCACGTCACTCGTTAATCGCCTGTCACTAAATCCTAATTAATATCGGCTAAACGTTCGCCGAATCGATCGAACATTAACTCAAATACGCTCAACTATCGTCCCAAAACTATTGACCACAAACAAATTTCATTTCATTTTTTCGAACTTCTCTCCGCAATTTCTATTTTTCAAATTGCTCTTTCCGGACATTTTTTTTTTTTTAAATTAACCAACTAGTTAAATTAATTCGTGAAATTAACTTATTCACTTTGGACTTCAAAATCACCACGAAGATAGAATAAACGAAGAAAACGTTCGAACGTATCTGTGACAATTAATTCTGAACTCCGTTTCCACGTCAGAAAATTAAGGGAGTTAATTTTGCGGGAAAAGAGGAAAATCAAATTGATCAAAGAAGAAGAAGAAAAGAAAAGAGAAACAGAAACTCGTACGGTTTGCTTAATCGAGATTTAAAAGCGAATTACAACGTTATGGTGTTGGAATGTTATGGCGTGTCTGGTTCGCACGCGTCTTCCCGCTGAAGCGAATTTCAGAAAAACTAAAACGATGATTCATCCAGGAAACCGGTTTTTCAGGTCATGATAAATAAGAATGATCCTCAGACGAAAAGGTAATATTAGAAAATGATGTCGATTTCTTAGGAAGATGAACGAGGCCAGGCGAAATGTGTGAACAGTTTGTCAAACAATTACGTAATTCTATACCGGTGATGTAAAATTGATTTCTTTCTGATTATTGGCGGAGAGATAAATGGATGGTAACGTTTGCACATCTGGAAATCGTTTTCTTCGTCCAATCGGTATATCGGGTGTTGTTTCAACAGTTTTTCGATTACGAAAAGAAGGCAATTTGATAAAGAACTCTGTTATTAATTATCCTGCGTATGTTCTTACCGACTTTTTTCTTTAGAAAAAAAAAAGAAAATAAAAAATAAAAATGCACTTAGCCGTTGTGTAAAGATAACTGACGGTTTGAAAATAATTTAATTGAATTAAAAGCTGTTGTTTCAAATTAATTCCAACGAAATGGAAGATAATTAAAATCATATTTAATTATTGATTCGAAACTAATTCTAACATTCATAAGTTACGCAACGTTCCAAATTTCTTGAAACTCGATTAACTTACAATTGATAGAGACAAAATTCGTGACGATGAACCTAACTTACATCCAAGTTCCTCTAAATCAATTCCAGTATTTTAATTCCAGCTCAAGCCTCGAGTGTCTCGAAATTTAATTTAATTAAATAACCAAGAAAAGAGCCAAAATTAGATTAGAAGAATTCGTCGTGAAAAAAAATGCTTCCGCGTGAACTCGATAGCGACTCGAGCCCATCGCTAGCGAAGCTTGAAACATGCAAGAAGACGCGCTAAGCGTTTCAACAAGAAATCAACCTTGCGGTCATCCAATTAGATCCGTCTGATCGTCGCGCGTTTACTCGATGGATTAGCGTCGATGCGTTCGAGCAACAGTTTTGCATACTCGATGATTTACTCTCTACACACGTATCCTGATTTCGTTGCATAACGCCGACCTTGTACTTTGCAACGTTCAATAAATTGGCGAATGCCGCGCGCACGCACAGGAGAGAAACGTCTCACCGAGACGTAAATAAATATGAATTATCTCGCTTGTTGCAGATTTAATATATGAGTCAAACTCAGGATCAACGTACGTGATTTATCGATAAGATAAGAAAATTCAAGGAATCTCGAATTCAAGGCTACTCCGTTCATACTAACGGACAGTGTTTGAACGTTATGTCATCGGTGCATATCTTGCAAATAGAGGTAACAGTTCATGTTGCATCTAATTTGCATATCTATTTCCGGATCTGACGTTAATACAGTATTTCGTACGAAAATGTATTCAAGTGAATCACCGTGACAAACGCCGATGCAATCGCGCGGAAAATTGTAATACTATGGTCTGGTGTACTCCATATATATTAGAGAAATTCGTAACGGGCACTAATTTATGCGTATGAGCTATGATAATGATTTAAATACGTACATCAGCTTTGTATTATATTGACTTAAATATGTCAAGTTTTCACGCTAATATTGATTTATATACATTGACCTTAAAATGATTTCATTCGTTGTTCTAACATAACTGACATAGATTTGTTTTTTGTATCAAAATTCGTAAACGGATGTAAAGATCAAACTAAGCACTAATTTTGTGAGTATCAAGCTGTTAACCTTCACGGTGTAATTTCAGTACATTATATTTGATACTTGATATTAAATATGGATAAAAACTACGAGAAAATCTAACCTTAAAACGAATACCCGTATCCAAAAATTCCTGTCCTGAATCTAGTACTAAGTTAAAATTAATTCAAATATAGTATCATATCTCGAACTTGCATCTTCCGATTCAAATATACCATAATATTGAATATTAATTAAAATCCTAACCTGATCTGAAAACCTAACCTAAAATAACCTCGTTTAACCTAAAATCCCAACCTAACATAATGTGATGGCATTTAAGTTTAATCTAAAAGAACCAACGAAAATTTAATTCAACTTTAAAGTTTAGTATTTTACGCTCAAGCTCAGATAACTAAGCTTCCACTTTGCACTTCTCTTCTCTCCCTCTCTCTCTCTCTCTCTCTACTTCAAATTTCTTTTCTTTTATTCAAATTTCAAGTTTCGATCGATTGGAAAAGAGAAGTGAGAATTGAATAGCAACCGGTACGACTAACAGCGGCGAGTTCAATGAACAGAGATCAACTATCGATCCAATCTCGTTAAATACATATTAGGAATTTGATAATTAATAATTAATTGCTACAATTTGATCAAGGTTACAACCACTTCTCGAGAACACGAATGACAAATATTGTTTTCACGATCGTTCACCAATTTCATTAAAAGGGAGAGACAAATGGAACGCGGACTGATTTGCACGCAACGCGGCGTCTAAATCGAGCGATTGCATCATTTGAAAAAATGAAAATGGAATCATGGCGACGTGCATCGAGAATGAATGAAAACGCATATGCGTCGTCGTACGTCAATTGCTCAATGAACGTCGTAACGCTTATTGTTAGACGATAAAAATTATTATGAAGCATTTTCTAGCCCAGCTATGTGCCGACTATACGCAGCGATGAACTCAATGCTGCAAACAGAAGTCCAACACTGAATTCAAATCCTTTTGCTAGCATGAAATATTTATATATATATATATATTTATAACTTATATATATATTATTATTTATAATTTATATATATATATTTATAACTTTAGAAATTTTATAATGTAATGTTGGAATTTTCTCTTGAAAATAGTGCAGAATTATAATATATATTTTACAATATTATAATATTTTATTAATAAAATATTTTATTGTGCTCAAGTCTCTTTTGCTCAATTTGAGAATTAATAATTACAGATTAATTTGGCGAGAAACAGAAATCTATTTTCCATTTTTATAGGAAATTTTAGGAAGAAATTTATTTTCTATTTTTATAGAAAGCCCCTGTGTTTTCATCTGACTTATTTTAACTTGATTCTGCAATAAAAAATTAGTTATCGTTTGAAAGAACGATACTATTGGAATCGCAAATGGATCCATCGAGTTAAATATTTCTTTTTACCTGCAAATAACTGAATTATGCATACAGCTGACGAATTTGATCAGTAAAGTAACTCGATCGATAAAAGATTTTAGCCTAATGTTTCTTTATTAGAAATATCATTGGCTCACAAAAAAGTATTCGAACATCTTTTTTGAACGTATCATAGAAAACATTTTAAAATTCCATCTACACTATATTGAATTTATCGACGATTTGTCTGAATTTATGACAGATTTAAAAACGCACGTAACATCCGAGAATATACGCAAAACATTCAAAATGTATTTAGTACATAAAATATTTTCTAAATTATATTCAGAAAAGTATATAGTCTAATAATTGGTAGAATTTGAGATGAAAGTTATTGTAAACGTAATGCTGTTTTGATGCAACAAATAGTGATAATTTTAAAACACAGAGATATTGAATAATATGTACAATATTGTTGAAACATTGTTGACATACTTTCGTGAGCCACTGTATATATATATATATATATATGGTGTATAATATTTCCAAGTCTCATTCTGAGAGTTTAATTCGCCACGATTATCAAGCAACAAAGTTGAACGTTCAACTTTCAGTTTGACACGAAGACCGAAGCACTCTGTTGTCCTACTTGAACTATCAATAACCAGTTTAACGAGCAAATATGCAAATCTACTTCGTTCAGAATGCCGAATAACCACACTAGATAACTCGACTGAATGTTTCCAGAGGAACGAACGATACGAGGGCGATACGCTTCGTGTTCAATTGCCGAGAATTTTATATTTACCCTAACTATCACAAAGCAACACCGCTGATATAAAATTAGATCAATATCAAATCCAATCCGGTTCGAAGGTTAGCTTTGTCTCGATCGTTACGTTCAAAACAGTTGTCTTTCGAAAAAGATTGACCTCTATCGAACGAACGTGCGATCTTCGTGTTTGAAAAGAGAAAATGTTCCTCTAATTTCAATGACGAGGAAACTAAATTCAAGCCATTGTGTGAAGAATAAACGATAATCCTTTAAAATCAGCTTTGTAAAACTTTCTCTTTAGATTTTATTGAAATTTATCGAAGATCAGGAGTTGAACGAAAAAAATTCAAGAAATTCCAAAATGTTCGAAGTTCAATAAAACGATGAAAGAAAAAAAAAAAAAAAAATCGAACAAGTTTCAAGGGGTCGTTGCAAAAAGGAAATTTCAATCTTCAAACCCGTAGTCAATTCGGTCGACTGAAAAAAATTGTTTTCAACGTTTCTAGAGGCGTTTGTATTTTGATTTTCCCTGGAAAAAATAAAAAAAATAATAGAGTGTTAAAATAAAGCGCTTCGCGCTTTAAAATGAAACCGAATTTATTGTCATACGATTTTTTACAGTTATGACAGCTCAAAGTACCGACAATTTTTCATCGTTGGCGATAACAGTTGGAATCTTTATTGTAATAAATTTTTATATATATAAATTTGCAATATATTATCAATTAATATTATATTATATATTATATAACAAATTTTATATTTCTAACAGAAATCTTTTGAGAAAAGATTTTCAAGCTTGGATTCAAGAATGCTTTTGGAAGAAAATCGAAAAAGGTCGGGGTATTTTTTAGACCACGCGAAAGAATCGATTAGAAGACTAGCAACGTGGCTTCTTGCATGGTTCGACGAGCCTCAAAGCGTCTGATTTATGGCAGTTGATAAGAGAGAATTTATTGTTACCGGAGTTTTTCTTTGAAAAAAATGACCAAAATTTTCGGGTGCATCGTCCCCCGAAGGAATTTCCTCGAGACTGATGGCTCTTTCGATACGTTTCGTATCGTTTAGGTCGTTGTTCTGACAGGAAATCAAACATATTCAATCGCGAATGTTGATTAGAACGAGTGGACAACTATGAATCACGAATTCCAAGGCAATGTCAACTAATTCTAATTTATAGCATATTAAGCAATTACTGTTAAATACTGAATTTATTTTCCGGAAACTTTCGTAACAATTTCTGAAATTTCAAAATTTAAAAGTATCACATGTGCGTGTACTCCGATTAATGAGGTTTCGACCAATTCTTTCTTTTCTAACACGGTTGATAATTAACGATGAATGTTACTAACAAAGTTAATTCAAGTGAATTCAAATTTTGAAGAAAAATTTCACGCGTAACATGCTACGGGAAAAAAAAAGTGCAGAATAATCTTGCACACTGCGCATAGTATCAATCGTCTATCGGTAGCCAGGCTGTTACTTTATCTTGCAATTCCAGTAAAATAGATAAAACGTATTCTGTTTCGAAAACGTCCATGACCAATATCGGCATGAGACTTGTATGAATATCGAATGCAAAACTCTTTCAAACATGAATAAACTTTACACCTTGTTCGCGCACGGATGGTGAAAATAGAGCGAGAAAAATGTGCGATAAGCTCGGCTGATAAGCGGCCGCAATAGCATCCACTCTGTCACAATCATTTACCAATTGGATTTACCGTGAAAGAGAGACAATAGACGTAGTACAAAACTTGTAGTCTTCTCGATGTCAAACGATCTACACATAATCTACATTATGTATAAATTAATCTACGGAGTGGGCTAAAAAATCACTTCCGTACTTTCTTTTATTCTATATCTATTATTAATTAATCAAATTATTACAATTTCTTTTTATTTACATATTTATTTCAACGTTTGGAAGAAACAGTTTTTAAAACCACTACGGAGAAAAATAAATCATACTTGAACACTTGAATTTAATAATTTAAAATTAATGAAACTAGTTTTTCCTTGTATTTTTATATTTTATTTAAAAAGAAAAAATAAGTGAGAAGAAACTTTTATATATATATATATATATATATATATATATATATATATATATATATATCATTATTAAAAAATATTAATATATTGTTAATATTAATTAATATTAATATATATTATTATATTAATAAAATATTAATATATTATTAATATTAATTAATATTAATATATATTATTATATATTAATATATTATTAATATATTATTAACATTAATATATATTATTAAAAATATTAATATACATTATTTAAAAAAAGGATTGAAAAAAAGAAGAAAAATAACAATAACAATAATAATAATAATAAAGAAACTCTATTGAAACATAAGTTAATGGGGGGAATTAACTCCGTCAGGGCAATCTGTTTGAACTGAACCGCGATATTTGGTCGGGCCAATGTTGCCAACATGAACATGGAAAAAGGGCACGGTGGTAGGAAACGAGTCGACTCCATTCGATTTATCTTAATTAGAACGCAACCGCGGGAATTAAAAATAACGAGTCCGCAAGGTATCGTCGTTAATTACGAAGCTACTGCGGGGACAGAAGGAGAGGAGAAGAACACACGCACGATCGAGTGAAAAAATTCGTTAACGCTGTTCCAACACCGGCAAATTCGTCTCTCTAACGCTCCGTTCGAACATGCGCGTTTAGCGCCGTATTGAAATGCTGCTAATTGAAGAGAGTTATGACACGAGTCACAGCTAGACATCCGGATTCTTACGCATTCGTGGGAAACTCAAAGACGAACGTAACGTGCAGAATTATGAGAATCTTCTATTCAAGTGGCTGATAAATTCACACGTTTAACAATGTCTTAAAATGTGCGGCAATGAAATGAAATTCCTCCAGATCAATTTTGAAGTCTGCAAGATTTCTAAATTTGGAGAAATTATAGATTAAAAAGGAGTTTCTGGTCTTGGAATTTCTAGCAAATTTAAAAATCACTTTTCTCATTTGATCAATTGAACGTACTTGAATTTATAATATAATAATATAATTTGAATTATTACGTTTTTCTTTTTTTTTTGAGCTTCGTTCAATTCTGAGTCAGCCCTGTCACTGTTTCCTCCGAGCAAAACGCGAGCAAGAAGTTCACCGATTAGAGCCGTTTTATGAAAATTCGTGAGAGACGGTCACCGCGATCGTTCGGATTTCGCGTTCACACGAGCGCCTAATCAGGCGTGCTCGAGGGGACCAGGATCGTGAATGGCGACTGATTAGGATCGCAGAGTGGTTGCACCTCGAGAGCGTGGCTGGCGTTGAAGTACCATTAAAACGTCGTTCTCCACTGGTGGAAAAGGAACGGACAATCGACTGGATTCGAAGGATCGAACGCCTTCACCTTCGAGAAATATTCGCGAAAACGTACCCTCAACATTTTTCAACGTCGTGCGAAACTTTCTCCAAGCCGCAAGATTTTTATACAATTAATCGCGCAAACACGCAAATTTTCAAATTACAAGAAACATTTAACTTCGTTGACACATTCACATTATTTGTTTCGGAAGAAATTAATAGTCTAGAGGAAACTACGAACGTCGAAATTTTTATTTCATCTGCAACAACCTATCGAGATATCTTCGTGGAAATTTACTATGCAAATCAGAAACAAAAAAAATAATAATAATAACACTAGAATCCATGACGTTTTCTCTTTATAAGTGTAATGCGAAAAGAAAACAGAGTTTCATAACGCGCACATATGATCGCAAATGAAATATTCTCGCAACGATGGCGGACGAAAGAAAGCCGCGACTCGAGTCCAACGATAGTCCAAACAATTACACAACAGTTATAAACGTTACAAACGTTTCTTCGATCCGCGAGAGAGGAAGCATCTGCCTCGGTTTTTTTAGACCACCAGCGTGACGCAAGATATTCTAAAAAACGCGAAAACCTCAGCGAAACCGTACACGTTTCGTATAAACTGAAACCGATCGTAAATTCGTTTCAAACAGAACGTTCCTTTTTATCCGCCCTCTCTCCGAATTTCGACGATTTCAGGAGGCAATTATTGATATTACTTGAAAAGTCGTCGTAAAGTCATGGTAATTTCGCCGTGTATACGACAATGTAAAGAAATATTTCGCAGACATAAAACGCGCAATGAATCTTCAAATCGATCCCATGTGTGCGTGAGTCACAAGAGAAACAGAATTGCCGAGGATGATCTGCAGAGGTTATGGTGGTACGAGAATTTTTCAGAAATAATTTTCATCTGGTTCCTTGACACGAGACTGACATTTCAATTCAGGTTTAATCCTTTCAATCCTGGCCCCGTTTCCTTGTGCCAATTTTATACACATTTTTGAATAAAATGTGTATAAAATGTGCGAGGTCGCGATATAAAATTGAACTTTCCATGCCTGAGGGTAGATTAGATTGCAGACGATTCAGCCAATTAGGAATTTAAGCTACTTAATAATGTCAATAATCGTTATTCGTCTTTTAATTAATTGTAGATTTCAATTAATTTCTTATTTACTCAATCTCGATACCAGATGATGCCAAATTAAGTTGAATTTAAAACGAGAGGATGAGAGTCAATTGAAAACATACCAATTTTACGTGAACAACATTTTAATTCCGGATCTAATTTGATTTTTTAACTCGATATTCTATGTATAGAATTCTATCTTTAATTTTATCTCTTGACAGCTCTGACTGGCCTAATTCTTAGACCTCAATTCAGATTTACTATTACCTTAAATATTTCGATTAAGAGAGTTTAGGAATATTTGTCTATTTGAAGAATGTCTTAAAACAGTACCTTTAATTTCCTAATCTGGATCTCACACATGACATTATATTACAATAATCAAGTCAATCAAGTTGATAATAATAAATACATAAATAATAATCAAGTCAAACTAACTGTTATATTATAATAAATATTATAAATATTGTAATAAAAGTGATTCTTCTCTTTAAAAAAAATATTTTAAAACAACATCTTTATCTTTTTTTGATTAATCAACTATTCTAATTAAAGATATTACAATAAATGTATGGATTTGTATAATAAATGTCATTCTTCCTTAGGAAATTAGAAAACTATTTTTAAGCAGTACAACTTTTTGATACTTGGACCTTGCCTAGATTAGGTTAGGATTAAATTTTTCTTTCCCTTAAAAAAGAATTTCAAAATTTCTGAAAAAAAAAAAAAACGTTCTTTCTCTCGAAATCCAATCTTTCTGTTTTGTCAATCGGAACTCTCGACTTCTTTTCGAAATCTTTAATCCAAGATTTAGCAAGATCCAAGCCTCTAAGCTTCGAATTCTCCAGTGCTCGATCTTTAAATTCAAAGTTTAGCAAAATCTTTCAGCTTGTCGGTTCAACATTGGTTCGTGTTTCACCAACTATCACAACTGTCGAGGGCAAAATTGCAACGAAATATCCAAGATAAAAGAGAATAAAACGATATCGGGGCATATCGTGGCACGACGACTGGTAAACGCCATCCTTTTCATCAAATGTAAAAAAGGACGGTGTCTGGCAGGATTTTACGTCCGAGCGTTTTCACGCTACATTATTCAAGGCCCTATGAATTCGATATACCGGCCGATCGAAGTCACGGGGCTTAGCCCTTTCAGGGATCAGCGGTGACAAAACGCGCGCGTGCTAAGGAAAGAAAATTCCTGGCAACAATAAGCCACGGCTCGTAGCAGTGAATCGGAAAGCAGCTGGCCCCCGGCTGCACCTGATCTCTAATTTAGCATGCATCCACAATCTCACGTTCCTCCGTACGACGGGGGGGAGGCCAAAGATACACGACCAAACGCCCCTCCTCGAAGATTCGCGAAGAAACCTTTCGGGAAAAAATTCCTACGTCGAGCGAGATGACGAGAAAGTCTGGCCTGGGCGTGAAATATGAGAGACGAAAGGAAAAGTGAGAGGCAAGATCCATGTCCCAGGACTTTGTCGAAGCTGCTAATCGATAAATTGATAATTAATTGTGCGACTTGCTCATCGACGCAGATGGTAAATGAAAATCTAAAGGAATCTTGAATCTGAGTTGGATCTGAAGATTTGAAGATGGTTTGTTTAGCTGGTCTACTTGTCTGGTGAAAGAGAAAGAAGTTGAGAGACGCAAAAAAAAAAAAAAAAAGCGAAAAAAAAAAGTGAGGATCCAAGAGGTAAAAGTTGAACAAATAAATATCTAAGGAATGATGATTGAAGAAAGATCCACAAAGATCCAAAGAGTGAAGAAGATCCATAAAGATCAAAAGAAATGGAGATTCGAAGCGGACCGATATAGCACTTTTATTAAAAGCTGAAGAAAAAGACGACTGGTAAGAAAAAAACAGAGATATCCGAACCAACACCGAAATCAACTCAATTTTACTTCTACAAAATTCAATTAACTTTCCTAAGACTTCCTGGGTACCGTACAAATTTCCTCGAAATCTCTCGAGTTTTTCCACAATATTGAGAGAGTACGAAAAAAAAAAAAAAAATCCACTCGACATAAATTGACTGGGAAACAAGCACAACAATTTCCCCTTTAATTTCAGCAGTTTCAATTTTAGCTTGTGACGAGTATAATCGACACTCGTGTAGAAAGACACTCATTTTCACTTGAGAATTAGAGAAATCGTAGAAGAACGACAGCGAAGATATCAAAGAATTTGTTGCGTCGATTATTAAGAGAGACAGTTTCGCCGTGTCGTCAGGTTCGTTATGGAAAGGTGATGCAACACCTTTCTCGAACATCTCCGGCGAAATATTTTCAATATCCGGACGATGGAGGATGTGTATGTACGATTCGATCGACGTTCGTCAGATTGGCCTTATTAAACAATGAATTACTGGCCCCATTAGCAGCGGCCAGAAGACGATGCACGTGCACGAACCAGGGCAACTGCTAATTATTTCTCGTTCGGGTGCGTCTATTATCTGCCTGCTTTTATCAAATGTATCCTGCTCCTGATAGCGACAAAAATCAAACAACTGACGTGTCTTAAGGATGTATTCTAGCGTGAGGTGCGTGTTTTTTTAACTTTTTTTTTTTTAGGGAATTTTTTGCAAAGAAACTATTATTGCAGTCAAATTGACGAGGTTTGTTTGCACGTATTTCAACGACGTTTTAAAATTTTTCGGGGCAAAATTAGTGGCACTGCATACTCTCAGAGACATAATAGTCGCTTTCAAAAAAGGTCGTCTCACGGTGTCCATGATTCCAGCCATTCTGCTTGTCGGAAATAAAAAAAACGTGAATGTTCCTTAATTATTATGAGTTTGGCTGTAACAGGTACCGAAACGAAAGAAAAGAGTACGTAATTGAAAAAATGACGATACTTTAAAGTTCGATTATCGATTTTTGCATGCTTTTGTTAAACTTCGGAAGCCTAAAAAAATATAAAAAATAAAATTTTTTGGTTGATTCTGATTGTAGGGACTATAGTCACACATGTACTGAATGCGCACTTAAAATTTCGAGTCAATTGGTCAAGTGGATTTTGAGATATCATGGACACCGTTCTGAAAAACATAGTTTCCAGAAAAATGCCTTTAAAGTTTAGCATTGCGGTAACAACGACGCTGGTCGTTGCGTTCTTCAAACCATAACTTTGTTAATTTTAGGAGTTCACATGTAAGGTTACAGAGATTTATTTTTGAAACTATGTCCTTTAAGAATATGCAAAAAAAATCGATTTTTTTCAGAAGCTCACCTCCTTAAGAGAGTCGAAACAATATAATAAACGTCGTACACTTCCTTTTTCCTTTCATTATTTTTTTACGGCTACCAGAAAATAGTTTCTGCGATTCTAATCATCTTGAGAGAGCACGTCGTGCTTTAAATTTGAAAATTTAATTATAAATTTTATGTATTTTTCATTATTTGTCAAGAGCTTCCAGAAACTGTTAGTACGGTATCTCGTAGATTCATAAGTACGTAAATTTTTGATGTAATTTGACTATATTATCAAAATTATTTCTGTAAATTTTTAAGAGCTTTCAGATATTTCCAGAAAATAAAATTGAGAACACACCATCTTTGGATATTACAAATTCTGTGTCTTTTCTATTTTCTAATTTCTCGAGTGGTTTCTATAATTTTCGTGTATTGGATGTTTAATGATATTCAAAGATCATCATTGTCAAAAAAATGCTATCTCTCTTTATTGTCGAATAAATATGTATTAGACTGTAACATGTGTATTTATATTGGAAAAAATCGTATCATTTTTCATATTTGACTTGTTCTTATTTTTATTATATTTGATGATATTTTTGAAGAGAATTATACTTTATTATTCAACATTGAACGGATTCAGAATCTGGCTCAATTATAATTTATCTTACGTTCTTGGAAAGTTCATTTTTGATTCTTGTTATATTCATACTTGGTTCTATTATGTTCTGCATATTGCACACATATTTGAATCATTGTACAAAAAAATACAGTTGATCGATGAATTTGACATCTGAAAGCCAGAAAACGACGAAGCAGGGACGTAACATCATTTCCTTTCTAACGTCTGACGAATTGTCTCCAGACAATTCATCTCAACGACGCCAGACTTTCCCCTACCGCATACTGAATTCAAAAACACTAGACACACTTCTGAGGAGGACACTTCCAAGGAAAACGTCTCATCGGGATGAGACCACGCTCTCTCAGAGACACAACGTGTTGGCAACGTTGCCTCCAACAGTTGAAGAAATCGTACAGCTACCGTGTGACAAGTGGTTAAACAAAGAGGTAACGCGCAACGTACGTCCTGTACGTGAGATTCGACGTCTCGGAACGATACCGTGCTAGGAATAGCTAACTTCGACGACCTGGAGGAGTATTGTGCGTGTACGTTCCCCGAACGTTTTCTTTTCATAGGCTCAGCCAGACCAGAACACCAAGTTAAAATCGTGCCAATTTCAATCGAAAGACCAGAACACTCACAAGATTCGAAGTTTAGTGGATCGGGTCTTGGTCAAATTTCAATTAGATCCGAGTTGAATCTAGCTGTGCTGCGAGCACATGGGAGTGGCGGCTTGAACTTTACCGGGTTACCCTTCTATTTTTAGATCAGGTTGGAATTAGCTTTGACAGGTATGAAACTTGGGTGTTGGATGGAACGATTTGATTACTACAGACAGATTAACAGCTTGGATCTCGACCATTTTATCATCGTGATGAAAAGAGCGAGTATTGGATCCTAGAAAGAACCAATTCTTGAGAAGCACACACAATTTGCAAATATTTGATAGTTACAATCTAACTACGATTGTCTCAGAAGGATTCTTTTGTACAATACCGATGATTCGGCGAATAATAAGCTGCAGGTTAAAGACTAGCTAGTTCTCGCTAACTTGAAAGAAAGAGAGAAGACACGAGAGAAATTTATCATTACTCCTAACAATCGTCCATATTTAGTGCAGTACTTGTAGCAAGTTAGGATACACGAATACTTGAACTGTTCAGTTCAATTAAATGCTACCAATAAAAGAAATTCAACGACATATAAATATAAAATAATCACGTAGTGTGTTAAAAACGTTAACCACTTGCGCTGGGCAACTAACTGCGGACCGTAACGAGTGACCGAACCGAGTGTACAACAATTCGTCGCTTTCTTTTCGGAGTATATCACTGGACAGAAAACTATTGAGAAGTAATAAATTTATTGTTCGTTTTGCCAGTGTACTTGAATATATTTAAAACTGAGGAAACATTGCATTAAGCTGAAGCATCCAGGCACTTTTTAAACTGACGAAACACTCCAAATTAAATTTGGCGATCAACAACGATGGATTCGTGCGTTTTCGGTGCCCCTGCAGATCTGAGGCACGAGTTGCAGATATTATACAGAAGAGGGAGAATGGACCAGTTGCGATACGTATCTCTGACCCGGCTCTGTCCGCTCTTCCTTTTCGTTTCGAGAGACCATTCTCAGAGAGACGGGCGCACGCGATGTTGGAAACCAGTTTCATCCGCCCACACGTTCCAGAACGCGAGTATTCTGCCGTCTCTCGCCCCGTTCTGCCCGCCCGTGACATCGAATCTTAATACACGACCGGACACGCGGTCCGAGACCTCTTTGTCCCCGTACCGTACTTTACGACTCGCGTCGGAGAAAACAGGAATAATTCAACCCTCCTCCTCCACCACCGGCGCGAACCAACGATCGAACGATCGCGATTTGTCCGCCGGTACACGCCATGTTAATTCGTTTCCACGCTATGCGGTTATAAATAGGCTTTGTACCATGCAACGAAGCAATAATATTTCTTAGATTTTGTCTCGTTTGTGACGTTTATTATTGTGCAATGGAAATTCATTTTCACAGATTTTGACGCGTTTCTTTACGCCTCGCAACGAAGTTTTATTGAGGCCAGGCAGCGACGATTCAACTTCAGAAATTATATAACGGAAGTTTTATAAACTGATGGTCGTTTTGTCAGCTCCGAAATTTTTTAAGTTAGGTTTTGTTGTTTACTTTATGATTTTTAGAAATTTCTTTTTTTTAAATTACATAATAGAAATGTGTTTGATGCATTCTATAATCTCACGTCTTTTGTAACACTTCAAACACTATGCGATTTGCAGTTTCTTCGAAGCATTACAGCATTCCCACATGATTCATTGCACTTTCCCAGTGTGATATCAGTAAATTTACAAGAATTATCAGTTCCAGTAACTCGAAAATTCTTGAAACTGACCTGTCTTTATAGTTTCTTCTAAAGCAATCTACGTGTTATATAGCTATCTAGAGCTGATAAAAAAAAAATGTCAGAATTTCTAAATATAAAGAGATACCAAAACTACAATCTAAATTTTATTAAATTTCATATGAAAGAAGTCACGCAAATCATACGAAATTTATTAACGCTAGAAGTGGTCAAAATGACTAATTTATAATTTTTTTTAGATATTATATACACGTTACAGATGAAAAATAGTATATTTTTAGAGGTTTAAATGATTCTTTATAAAATACACCAACAAAAGTTTCTATATTCCACTGTACTTCTATTTTTCTCACTTTAATATCTCTGATGAAAATTCTATGCTTTCAGTCATAGCTAGTTTATCATACGAATATATATTCTGACGTTTGTTACAAACATCCACCAATCTATTCAAAAATTATATTATTCAATTTCTTTCGATTCCATTCTAAATCGATCTATTTTCTCTCTCGGCAACTTCAACAAATATTAACGAATATTTGCAACGAACGAATTCAACCTTCAGAGAACTTTAGCGCTTCGAACTAACACGGGATGAAAAACCAAGACGCAGAAGATCTGACGAATCGAAACGAATGAAGCAATTCCCATGAAGTGAAGAGATCGGTTTGTTTCATAAATTCGGCGGCGTGCAATCGCTGGCAAGTCGACGAGAAATTCGAAAAACGGGCTGAAGCAACCAATGCGGAAACGGATCGATACGGTGGGCCGGTGAAAGGGACGCGCAAACACGTTATTTACCAGTGCATGCGTACCAGATGCACCAAAGCCACGGAGATCCTACCTGTCCGGGCGTCGAAGTTACTTCATTCGGAGCTGATAACCACACTATAGTCTACCACGTGTCTCTACTCTCTCCCGTCCATCGATTTTCATTATTCACTCACTTATATTTATCGTGACGAAAATGAAAGTGGAGCAATTTTCTAGTGGCGCGTATTTTTTAATGTCACGCATATTGGGGAGTATTTTCATTATTATTGGAGAGAATTTTACCTGCTTGGGTGAAAATCTTGCCTGCGTCTTCGGTGGTCTACCTTTATATATTTCAGATTTCTCTGGTCGATATTTCTTTCAGTATTTTATCGTGAAATCAAAGTTTTGTCTTTGCGAACAGATTTCGAAAGAATTTACAAAGTTCCAAGGAGACTCGAATACGCCAGTTTTTCATCGTAAATTTATTACGAGGCGTGCATGAAGCATGCATGAAATCTCGATGCTCGAGAATTTCTCGAGAGGAATATCTCCAACAAAACGACGCTAGAGATTTCTTACAAATTCTTAGAGTTTCCGACGAATCATGGGAAAATAAAAAGATCGAACTCAACACTGGCTCTAGATTGGATGAATGTAGAGAATTTTGTCGTTCTTGCACGAATGTGTGATTTTAATCGCACAATTTCACGTATTAAGGAGAGATTTTGTATTTCAGTTGAATTTAAGTCTAATAACAACAATTCTGTTCTTGATACGCTCATTAAGATAAAGAAGATAATATTTCGTTGTTAGGAAAACGTAGCTCGCTAAAACCAACAAGCTCGCCCAAAATGTGTTACGCCGTGAACGTAACAAGTTTAATTCGATGAATGATCGTATAACGAAGTAGAGACGTTAATAACTATGCCGGAATTATTTCGAACTGTTTTTAGAACCGAAGAGAAACCGAATTATGCAGAGATATCCTTACGTACAGGAAATTGAATCAACCCGTTGAGGAATGAAGCACAGTTTATCGCAACCTGAATTCTAAATTTGTTTAAAATTCCAACGAATTTTTATATATTTAACATTTAAATACTGGCCGATGAGAGATATTAATATTAACCTCCAAGTGGAACAAGTTCATGTCACATGTTGGTACAATTTTCGTTATTTGAAAATTCATGCGATCCTCTGGTGTTTGTCATACTTTCTCTTTATTTGTCAATTCCCTACAAACTAAAGTTGAATATAAAAAAATATCAGGAATTAAATAATTAAAAGGTCAAGGGTGATCAATAAATTGATAAAAAAAAAAAATCAACCACAAAGCCGTTTCAAAGTGAAATTGAAAATCCACCTGAATGAAACAATTCGAGAAAAGTTAAAATTTAATAATTGTGCAAACTGTGATGATCAAACAACAGCCGAATAAATAAATTGTCAGAACGATCCTTCTCTCCTGTTGGAATACAGAAAGGTATTTGCTACACCATACGAAGATTTTACCGTATCACTGGCAGCCATTAATTTAAAGGCTCGCGCCACCAACATACAGGCAAAACCAACTCACACCAACACCACGAGTGTAATACACACATTGCAGGGGAAAGCTAACAAACCGGCGATTATGAGAAGGCTGATAACCCCCCCCCCCCCTTTCCCGATATATACCTAGCAGCCTAGGAGATTACGCGAAAAATCGATTAGAGAGCCGATGCGGTCCAGACTCGTTGCGAATGAGGAGAAGAGCTCACCGGCCAGACGAGAACAACACCGCTTGCGACAGGCCACAACATTTTTCCATCGGAGGATATAAAATCGATAATACGTTCGATTGCTTCAACCGAACCTTGAAATGAAACCAATCGCCTCGATTGTGCCAACGAGCGAAACAATCCCGATCATCTCTCGCGTTTACGATCACTTGTCTATCGGTTGAGACAAAGGGGAGCCAACAATCGTGGGAGTGCCTCCTCTTCAAGCGAAGGAATTCCTAGGGATTGTTCGTTTCGTCGTGAACGAAATTGAGTCTCACCAGCTCTGTTCGTGACTGGTGAAGAGATCGTGCTCGATAAATCGCCTGTAGAGCGATTATGTGAATTTGGTGAAGTCATCAAGGACTTCACTTGGCGCTTCAAGTTGTAATTTGGGCGCAATTTGTCTCCGCGGATCAAGTCAGAAGATTTTTCATGCTTCTCGGAAGAATCCTGCCGATCCACACGAGAAACGTTTGACTCGCATCGAGGCTTCGTGGAAATTCTTCGGAAAAATGGATCGAGAACAAAGGATCCGCGTTATCAATGTCGACTCTGATTATACGTTGATTGAAAAATGTTTCGTACGATGCTCGAGATGAAACAACTCGCGCCGATCTCTCGGGATTTTCTTGGAAAAGATGAAGACATTTGGTTGATGACAATGGTGAGAGTACTATACTACGGTGCAGGTGTATTCTTCGGAGAATGATCGAACGAACTATTCGTGTTTCTTGAAAGCGTTTGTCGTATGATTACGCTCTTGGGATTGCAGAGCTCTTGGAAGAAAGTTTGATGTTTGAGGCTTATTGAGATTGATTGATTTATCATCACTGAGTGACGTCACTTGCAATCAGTATGCGAAGGATTAAGGAGAAATGTGTATAAACGTTGTGAATGATGTGAAGCATGACGTACGATATTATATTTTATTATATCATTATATAATATTATTTATTATACTTATCATTTACTTTTTCCGTTCGAAAAAAATTTCATCGTCATAAATTCTATTAACCATTGACTGACTCACGTGTCGTAGAATCACATAACCTTCGACAAACCTCATACGAAAAATGTCTATATATTTAATATATATATAACATATTATATTATACATTATATATATTTACATTATCGTTACCATTAATATTAATTAATATTACATACAAAATTGAAATTGAAATTTCTTTTAAATTCAGGAATAAAACACTGGAATGTATCATATTTATTCTCAGACTCTTCAGAGACAGCGTGTTTCTTTTCTCGTTTGAAGAACTGGAGTTTAAATCAAAGGAACGAGTCTCGCGATTACTTGAACGAGAATTCTTACGCTAAACATTCACCGTTTGTGTCGCCAAGGACAATCAGCCCCAGGACTAAGAGAAGACGTCCGATTGAAGCTTGCCAATAAAGAAGTGGGAAAAAGCTGGGCGTTTTAATTGTTTCGTCGCCGGCTAATTGGATTAATCAAAAGCAACTCGATTCACGTCGTCCCCACGTTTTATTGGCAATCGAGTAGGACGCAAGATTCAGGTTCGAGCCCTGTCTGTCTGCGTTTGCACAGACCGGGGCATTCAGATCGGGGGAACATTGACAGGCAGGTTCCCCGGTAATCGTAAAAGAAGCTATTGACACAGCAGTCGATAATATTTATTAGTATTTATTATTCGAATATAATGTGCAGATATTAATAATTCTAGCTGAGGTTCATCAAGCCGCGAGCGTGGAATGAGACGAGAAAGGAAATTAATTAGCCGTTTCCTGGCTTCTTGGAACCAGAGAGATCTAATCTTGGAACACGTGAGTTGAATCACGCACCATTTTACCAAGATTCGCGCGACTTTCCCGTAATCTGACGAATACCTAGCGATATCAATTTCAATGCGAAAGATCGGCGGAGACGGCTTTTGGAAACATTGGCGAAGAGACACGAAACGTAGCATTAAAAATGAAATAAACAGAGTATTTTTGAAAGATATTTTGGAAATCATTTTGTGAATCACATGTGTCGCAATAGAGAAAATTATGCATGCACGTATATATTGTTAATTACATTGTGTTATACGTTACGAGGGAAAAATTATATTACATTTGTAGCGTTTTGAATGTTTTTGTCTCTACTCTCACACGTGCGTGATTCACAAACTTTCATAGAATACACTGAATAAATGTGAGATTATTTCTATCATTAGATCTGATTTTCAGATTTTTATTGCATTCTTAAATTTCCACAAACAACGAAATAGAACCTAAACAGTAATTTATGTATTACATCTACTTTTGATATTTTATATATTATGTATTACGCGCCGATAAACCAAATACGTCCCATACGAGCATACGCGTTCGCTCCAGAAATCTCGAAGGAAACGTCAATGAGAAGCGTCTAATCGCCATCGAGTGGCTGATTGAGAGGAAAACACACCGTCGGTGAAGACGTTCGCGACATTTAAAATCAGAAAATCCCTCGGGATTTTCGCACACCTCGTCTCGTCTCTTCGCATTTCTTCAGAGAGAAATTCTAAAAAAGGCTCGGCGAATCACTCGAGAAAATCCAAAGATTAAAAGAATCTCGCCACTTGAATCACGGTACAAGGCCTTGGCGATTTTAGTTATTTACAATGTCACGGGGAATCGCATTAAAAGCCCGGCTGGAGGAGCGGCTGGAGACGAAGGGATTTTTACTGTACGTACAACTGGTCTGGGAAGATCGATTTCTCATTGCCAGCCTCGTTTTCGAGTTCTTGAAGGAGCGGGCGAGTGCCGCTTGTCCCTGAGTACCGACGCTCTCTCTCTCTCTCTCTCTCTCTCTCTCTCTCGAGTGGCCGGGGACGAGTGCGAGCTCGAGTGGCCCCCGTCGCCAGAAGGGAACCGAACTTCTTCACGCCCAATCGATTCACACGATTCTCGATGGCCACTTTTACACGCGCGATTCCAAAAGAAATTGGCAACAGTGTGCGTGCGTATGAATGTGTGGATTTTTTATACAACTTGCGTGTCGAGAATCTCGGTCCTCAAATTGAATTCCCAATAAGTTGCTGACGAAATGAACGAGTCACACAAACTTTGAAAAAGTCTCGTCCTTTTCATCAGAGAATAATCGCACGTTTTCTCGTTTTTTCGTGTGTTTCCACGTTCTTTGAGTTTGTACGATGCAGTTATTATCTTCCGCGAGGAACATTTTATCTTCTTGCGGTGAAACGATCAACATTCCAACGTCGATGGTGCAGCGAATATCTTTCAGCAGGATTAAATTCGTTCATCGATTCAATATCTCCTGTAATAGTAAACGATTCTTTTGATGTTTGTATATTTGTACGTTGCATTCCCAATGATTTTCGTGTTACACTGGAAACAGTTCGTTGCGTTCGTTCTCTTCTTGTTTTGCAACCGCAGAGTAACATTTAGTTAACGCGGATGAATTATGTACAACGTTGTCAGCTGCATTTTCTACGACATAATACTTTTTAAAAAACACCAAGAGGGGAACAAATTTATTGCACAATCCAATATCATGCTCAGAATATCCAAGCAAACTAAAACTGTTGGACAATTTTAGACTGTCTGAGAAATCGAAAATCTTATATAATAAATATTTGTATCGTAGAGCTTAGAATTTCGAAAATAAAACGGTTACGGAGTTAATTCAGAAATACACGCGATACGAACTAAATTGTTGTGAATAATGCGTGATGAAGTGCAAGTGTCTTACAAAAGCTCACGTCAACACACTAGGATTTTTGCGGCTTGGTTGCGAAATTTTTTTCAAATACGATCGAAATATAATCGTAAAAATTTTCTGCCAAAAGAATTATCGCTACAATTAAGAAAAATCTGGCTGTCTGTGCCATTTTAATTTTGGAAATTCAGAAATAGACAAAGGATCGATCGATTTAATCCAGAAATGCAGACGTCGTGAAGTGAAATCGTTTTATACGCGAGACGAATTATCAAGTATTGGAAATCTTTTAAAGTTAGTAAAAAGCTATGTCAGTCACTCTAATTTTCGAATCCTGAATATTTCAAGCGCGATCTGAACAATTAAAATTTAACTTCCTCTCTGTCTATTTTTTTTTTCTTCAAGCGAAATGAAGACGTACGGGACTTTTCAATTTTAAATTTTTACGAAGATTCGATATCCAAGATTCGATAGTTACAATTCGACAGGGAATCTTGCTCTTGCTTAAAACAAGAAAGTCTAAAAAAAGTGCAGCAAGTCTAAAAAGAAAAGAGGAAAATTCGTGGCGTTTTTGAAAAAAATTCTGCTTCGATCTGAATCCAGAAATACGAGCGACAGGAAAAATGAATCATCGAGTATCAGAAATCCTCGAACGAGGATCTACCGAAATTTTCACGCCCAGAGTTTGGGATTGGCCGAAATTTTTTAACACAGGTTGTGCAACGTGAGAATTTGCTCAAACAAAGCGGAGGCGTTAAAAGCTCCTCGATGTTAACGTCTCTGAAGAATCGAGTCTCCTCTGCAATTGACAGGAAGTCGTGTCGATATCGGAAATTTCGTAAACTCAAAAATAGACGAAGAATGGAGTGAACCGTCTTGTTCGGAAATACACGCGATGTAAAACGAATTACTGTATCGGACATTGTTGTTACATAGGTATACATATTCCAGGAATTCCCCCCCCCCCCTCTTTCATGGTGGATTTCATAATTTGAAATTACTATGCGATATGATTGCTGCATTTAAGTTAAATACCAGTTGTAAAAAAGCAAAGGAAATACCGACAGACTTCGCACGATAAGTAACAATTTATCGCAAACCACATACCCAACCACGATGATTTTTCCTTTGGGTTGTCTTTTTTCCTTTTTAATTTTTTTTTTTTTTTTCTTCCTTTTCTTTTTTATCATCACGACAATTTGCACAAGGTTGGATCTATTATTAGGCCGTTTCTCAATAAAACCAACTGATAAAAACCTCGAACGGCGATCCACGTCGTGTGACGATGATTCAAAGAAACTGAATCAATTAGATAATGACCTTTTTTTCTGGTTTCTCTTATCGGGACTTTGTTTTTGTCACTCGTTATCGCTTATCGAACTGGCTAATATTTTAGGAGCTGCTCGAAATTCTTTTCTCCACGAACGACCGAGTTATTTAATTTAGCAGCCACGAATTCAATCGTGACGTTATTATGCTAATACAATCTACGACTAATCAGAGTGAACGTAACCGAGTGAAAAGTTATTAGAAATTTATTTGTCTCAATTCTGGCTGTAAAAGATTATTAGAAATAGCAAGAAGTAAATTAAGAAATAAATAAAGAAATTTAAAAAATTAAGAAATAAACAAGAAATTGAAATGTCCAAAATCTGAATGGAAAGCCAATTGTGCCAATACACGAATTAAACGAGTACGCATCAGATTAAAATTAGAACTTAGTTACTCGAAAAGTCGCTAGAAATTTTCGACCGAGAAATCTCAGTACAATGTTTATTTGTCTGAAAATTTTCAATTTTCCTTTTTTTCTACTTCATTACATTTACGTATTTTATATTATATTTCATATTGTTGTTACAATTAGCTTCTTGCCTCGCAACACTGAGCCACACTCGTGATACGATTTCGATTTAGAAGAAAAAGCAAACAGATTGTAAATTCTGTGTCTAAAACAATTATACAGCAAGTGATGCTCGTCTAAGAATACCGAGAAGAAAATAAGTACGAATATCGGCAAGAGGTTAAAGAAGTGGAATTAAGCGATATATCCAATACATCTTATACGTAAATATCTTTTGCGCATTACTCCCAAAATCCCCCAGAAATGTGCCAGCGAAATGTCCCCAGTCTAATAACGAAACGCACAAGAAGAACCCTGCCGAGGAAAACGTGCGAAAGCTATTAATTAGCCATGCACGTACGACGAGTTGAAGATTGCCCGCATCTTCGAGGATCCGATGGGAGAAAAAAAAAAAAAACAAGCTGAGAATCCTCTTTACGTCGCCTGTCACCGGTTGTATTTCTTTCTCTGCTGGCTGGACACGTCCAGCTGGCCATTTCCGGGCGACGGGAGGGGGGGGGGGGAGAGGAGAGGGAAAAAGCTCCAAAGATTTGTACCTTATGAAAAATATGGTAATGCACGCGGCCTCGCTCGATACGACACGGCTCTTCTTTCTTTCCGGCGAAACGCGGAGGAGCGAAAGGAGGGGAGGGCATGAAAAAGCGTTTCCCTCGCAAGATTTTTCAGGCTTCCGCCGGGAGGCGAGCTCGATGGAACGCGTAATTTGAAAAGTTAGCGGAAACAGCTCCGTACAAACGTCGGTGCCGATCTGATTGCGCGGTGTTTCTTCGTTCGCGCGGGGCAAAAGGTAGGAAGGATCGTTGCTTTTAATCGAGAAACGCCACTGGTCTCTGATCAGTCCTGCCAATCGAACGGATCACCGCTAAAGAAAGAACTTCAATTTCAGGCTGAATCTTTCATTCGCCGAGTGAATATTTTAACCGAGGCTAATTGATCGACAGAGGGGACACGAGGCGGGATTTTTTTTTTTTTTTTTTTCCGAGGAGAGGAAAACTCAGGAAGTTAGGTTAAGTTGTTATTTATGAAGTTCAGTTTATAGTTTCCAATCGTCCCGGTTCTTCTTTCTCGAACAATCCCGCTATCGATCTCAGATTAAACTGGAATATTTTATCTTGCGTTAGACTGTTGGATTCGGAACCTAAGCTAACCTGACTCGTCGATAAGAAGATCGTTACTTGAACGAATCTTTCTTTTTTTTTCTTTTTTTTTTTTTTTCGGAAATTGGTATCGATCGAAAATTGAAATGTTCTATCGTTAAACTTTCGTTTGATATTAGGTCGTTAGCCTGGACAATCCGGAGAATTGAAAGCCAAACTGATTATCATCAGTTTTCTATGTTTTCAAGATGGCTTCTGATCTGAAGAAGATGGAAATTTCCTTAATCCGTTCTCGCTCTGACGGACAACTTGAAATACAAATACTTTCGTTAACTCGATCGATTTGCCACTTATTCAGCAAGAGCAAAAAAAAAAAAAAAAAGTTCGACCTCTGCATATCGCGATAAAAATTTACTTTCATACACGAATCGATCGATCCGATTAGCGTTACCAATTCTACGATTAGTTGCGACGAATTTTCGAAAGGGGAACATGAAATTTTCCTTAAGCGTCTAGGTAGGAAGGTTTTAACCTCTCTTACCCGTATTTTGATTTTCTTTCACAAAATGGAAAATATAAAAATTTCTTTCGTACCTCCAAATATCGAAAAGACAGAGATTAATAAGTTAAACTCACAACGCTTTAATACCGAAATCCACCAAAATTGCTTCGTACAGTTCGTCGTGAGGAACATGAAGGCATACTACAAATATTCCAAAAACACTGTATAAAAATGTTAACACGACGAACTTCCCAAACAAATCGAATCCGAGCTAAAGATCACAAGATTCATTAACATTCACGCTGACTCGCCTCCGAGACTGTGTCATTAGACACCGGGATTATTGGGATAATTTCTTGATCAACATGGAGGAGACTACGATCCTCGAGTTCCTCCGGATTGACGGGTGAAAGTTGAGCCAGAGGAAGCCTGTTTTCGAGACAATCGAATCACCGATGAACCGTAACCACCGCCACTGTCTCCGGAATAGACTATTTTAATTCAATATCCGTTTACTTCGCAGTCGGCTTCGTTTCACGTTGCGGGCATCCTGATAAAGAAGAAAAAGAAAAAAAAAAAGTAGAAGAAGAAGAGAGAGAGAAACAAAAATACCACCGAAGAAGAGGTATATTACTCGACGTCGAAATTTACTCGTGGAATGAACGTTACGTATTCATTGTCGCGTAGCCGAAATCCATCTCGCGAAGACTGACACATCCGTAACTGCGGGAGAAATCTGATTATTCGTAGCTGAGACTACTGGATGACAAAGAGGGATTTATTTCGAACATTTTAAGAGCCAGATCAAACATTCACCGAGTGGTTTCTGGCTTTAATGAATATAATCTTCTCTCCGATTGGCCATACACTTTCTACTCCAGATTAAGGACACAGAATATGTGAGAAAAAGGAACGCAAACAGTCGGATCGAGAAATGTGCCAGCAGAGTGACAAAAAGAAATGGCAGTTTTGTGATCTTTGCCTGGCGAAAATTTATCAACTCGTCGAATCATAACTGTTGCATTATAAATGCAACGGTTCAAATTAACATCACAGTTAACCTCGCTTTTCGTTTGATTTCGATGTGAAATGAAACGAAACTGAAAACTGCTGAACAGTACGTAACTGCTGGGAATTTAAAAATCTGTAATTTATTAATTACGTCGCTTGGTATTAAACAATGGCCCGCTTTTTCGTAAATTAAAATCTTCGGAGACAAGTTCGCTTTATTTCGGATTAAATTAGTTGACAGACATCTGTGTAACTTGGCTTAATCGATGGAGATTTGTTGCGTTTGTATTTCGGCGAGGGGATTTCAATGATTTCAATGTCTCCTAAAAGTTTCAAGTTTCAAATTTAATTGGCCGGAGTACGAAAGCGTGAAGATAATACGTACGACATCAGTTCGAAGTTAAATTCGTACATCACTCTGTGTTTTTTTCCGACACGTGTCTGACACTTGGATTTTTTTATATTTCACATCATCGTCTTATTATAAACTTATCAAACCGTTTGATATTTATTAAATAAACTTTTCAATGCGATATAAAGGATTTCAATGATTCTTTGATCTCTGTAGAAGTTGCACGCAAATTCTAGCGATAATTTATACGATTTTCCAAATGTTCGTTCCAACTATCTCGGCGATGAATTTGCCCAGAATTTGACGTTCTCGTTGTAAAAATGAAACAATCGACCGAGATGATGAACAGTACATAAGAGCAAGTGAGAAGAGAAATGACTCGTCGCTCTCGCCTTATCAAAATTTCCACAGTTGATACTCGCAACGTTCGTGCAACTAAGCAATACGAAAATATCAGTGATCGTTCGTATCGAAATAACTGTTAACAACAGTTTACAATTTGATCGTTCGTCGATCGAATTGTTCTCGACTGGTCTGTTTGAAAAATCCAACTACTTTTAATTGAAATGACAACGACGATGCAGAAATTGTCGTCAGTATAGAAAAATCACGATTGAACTCTTTCTTTGCCCACTTTGGAAACATTCTTTGCATCATTTACTTATGATCAAATTTATTTATGATCAAATAGCGAGTGAAGTATCACCATATATCGTTCAAATACAATATAGCATTGGAAATGAATAGAAATATTATCATATTCAAATGGTATTTAGCATGAAATTTTGTTGATTTTTCTCTAATATGTGAAATTCTGTTGATATTTTTCTAATATGTGACTTCGTTTAAAGCAATCATATATATATATATGTAGTCATATGTATATAGTAATATATAATATGTAGAGGTTAATGATGCAATATATATAGTATACTATATTAAAAAAAATACTATACTCTTGAAAAAAAAAATATATATGTATGTATATATAGCACATAGTACATAGAGGTTAATGATGGAATTTCAATCTTCTGAAAAATTTCATCATTTTGTAAACTTTTGTAAGAAACAATAAGAAGCTTAGTTCGATGCGAATTATCCAGAAATATTCGAATAACAATTCGATGAAAATTGCCTCCTCCGTCCTCAAGAATTTCTCCCATTGAAACTTTATACTGATCATGCAACATCGCACGTTCGTTATCAGCAATTATAAACAAATTTCATGATTTTAGCTAAATTTAAGTGTCGACCCAAGCCTCGATTTATTCAATTCCCTGACCTTCGGTTCTCTTCTCTCTTTATTTTTCTAAAAAGTTGGTCAAATCTCAGGCCTAAACTCAAGGATGGAAATGATGGTTGAAATGACCGACTGTCGCGAATCTAATACCGCGTCTTTGATCGCGCGCGCGCAACGCGTACAGCAATCGCCCTATTGAATTACCTCTCGCGATAACTCGATGGATAATTACGTTATCTGTGCGGGCAGTATGCAGCATCACGCGTACGTCGCGCGCTCGTATGACGTATTTTGACGAAACGCGGCCAGTTCGGTTCGAAACAGTCAGTCTGGCGAATCTCGTAAACGTAAAAGCATACGCGTTTGCGTTTCGAAACGTAACAGAGACGAGAGTACGGCCAATTTCTCGGGGGCTTGGTCCCCGAGAAATTTCTGCAAATCTCCGAACCGCGCATATGCATTTATAGACCGGTATTTATAGGCAGAATCGGAGCAAGACGGTCTTAAGCGATAAATCGAACACGATAAGCTGTCTACTCTCGTTAGGTGTGTTCTTACAGCAGTCTCTGTTTCTCGAACAGGTTCGTCCTAAAGCATTATAAGCACAGATGATCATTTAGTGATAATGAGGAGAATAAATATGATATTAATAAATGATATTTAAGACGTTTAAAGATGAACGCACTTTTTATTGTACGCTATTCATTTTAATTTCAACATTTTTTAGTACTAGACCGAGAAGGTTGTGTCTATCAAGTAATTTAGGATTGAGAGAAAGGAGATATAATTAGAAAATTCGAAAGGAAGTAACCAAAGCTAAATTAATGTTAACAACAACGATGCATCGATTGAAAAAAAAAATTGTGAACGCCCACAAATACCAGAACCACCTAGCCGAGTAAAGTGTAAAACTTATTCTCGAAAACGATGAAAATTCGGAGATATTGAGAAACTTTTCTCGCAGAATAGATCCACAATTTCCGAGAATCCGAGAATCCTTTCTTAAAGCTCGCACTTCCCTCTGAACCTTTGTCGATCAAGCTCGAAACAAATTTGAAAAAAATGCGTACAACAGAGAACCATAAAATACGTATGTATATTCCGCAGGAATCGAGAAAGTATTTGAACAGTCGATTATTCATTATATCGAGCTGTTCGAAAAGTTCGCGGGCTCTTTCATTGTGGATTTCTGACGATATAATGAAATGGTTGAACAAACACTAGTCTTAATTGGATACCAAAGGGAATTAACCAGGAGTATAAAAAATTCTGCAATATTCATCTCAATCTGTGTCTCAATCGCGATACGACGTAATATTTCACGTTATCGCGAGAGAAGCCGGCACTCGAGGCTTGCGAAAGGCCATTCGAGGAAATCCAATTGCCCGCGGAAGGACGACAAATTTTTGTCCCCTAGGTGAAAGATCATCGCGCGAAATAAGCCATAAGCGGCTGGCAAAAATCTCGAATTTCACGCGATATAAGCGTCTGTTTTGTGGTGTTAACAGAACGAACCGAATTTTTCATACCGCGGCGCTTTTTTCTAATACTCGATACGTGAAAACAACTATGCACCTTTCCTTTTTCCGAAGAAATGCAAATTTACGCGGAAAATTCGCAATAATTCGCAGTAATTACAAGCATCAGTTTCGTTGGATATCATTGCGATCATTATAGATTCCTTTGACGAGAATCGATGCGACGTGATTATCTCAATTAGACGCATAACGACTAACGTGAAAAAGTTTGCTCGTTAAATGCAATGAGAAACGATTTACGCGAAATCTGTAGTTATTCTGATTCACGCACACAATCGTGCTATTTGCTGCAATTAAACCGATTGAGAAAAAATGATACTCGAACATAGAAGAAAGAAAACAAGCATCCTTCGCGCTTGCAAACAGTTTTGAAGTTTTATTTTGAAGTATCGAGCGGCTCGAAGAATAGCTCGAGCATTCTGGAAAGTAGATCAATCAGATATCGCACAGATGATCGACGAAGGTCTCAAGGTTTTTAGACCACCTCGCGGATTCGTTAGATTTATCAAGTGTTTTTGCGCAAATATCTTGGAAATTGGATTCAACGCTAAAGAGGTTAAACGCTATTACGTCGCCTAAATCTTGTTATTCCTACGAACCCTAACGTCGATACTCTCGTTCGAATTACGCGTTTCACTGATTTGCCCTCGTACGACGCGATCTGAAAATATTTCTAAAGATCGATATTATTTATTTTCATTACTCGTTGAATCAGATGACAAAATGAATCCGATCGCGGATCATTCGCGTTAGAAAATCGGAATGAACATTCGAAATAGAGCCGAATCCAAGTGTTTGAGTTTAAACACGTTTCGGAATACACGTTATGGGATATCAGACTGCAATACTTGAAGGCTTCACTATGCCATGACAAAGCATTATTTCAAACGTTTGACGCAAGCATATTTTTCTTTTTTTTTTTTTTTTTTTTTAGCCACGCGAAAAAATTTTTTNTTTTTTTTTTTTTTTTTTTTTTTTTTTTTTTTTTGATTATCGACTCCAGGATCAAACGCCGGCGCGTGTTTGAAAAAGTTTTGATTCGATCTCGGTTACCATTTATATTTATATTTGGAGAAAGTGATCCCAAATGTGACTGGGCAGTCACTGTCTTTCGACTGCAAAATTTTCAGATGACTAGTGGTGGAAGAGGGAAGTTTCATCGAGTCTTGTGGTTAATAACTGTTAATTGATCGCAGTTGAATGGCATCGACTGGATATTGGTCCGTCGTGGTGAATCAATGATGCGATTCAAATGTACAGATCCTTTCAGAAAACTGGGACATTCTTGGTAGATAGACTTGCCAGATTGGCTGAGATAACAAAAATAAATTTGCTAGACATCCCACAAGGGAGATCAATCCATGCTAATTAACTATTTTTCTGCCCTGTTAATGGCACTATTTATACATCCAACGATGAATCAACGATGTAAAAATCCAAATGTACAGATCATTTCAGAAAGTATTCTCTCGCAAATTCTCGCCAAGAATTAAACAAAAGACGAGAATCACCCAACGAATAATAAAATCATTCCTCTTTCTCGACGTTCCCTGTGGTTTCTCAACTGATCGATTTTTGAGTATTTCGTCGCGTTTCGCGGCTCATCGATCCCTTTCACCTTTTTTTCTAATTCCACCAAACCAGTCCCGGGGGATGTCCGCTTGAAAATTCACGAGACAGCGAATCGAACGGCCATCAATAGCGACGAGTCATTCCGGTAGGGAAAAGAAGATATATATATATATATATATAAAAAGGAGAATCGCGTTCGTTCGCCGACGAATATTCGCCTCTTTCTCTCACTTGGCATAACCTCTTCGTCCAGTCGGAGGATCTGTTGCGCTCAGCAACAGATGCGAGGGTGATCTTTTTTAAAAGGGGTCAACCTCGCGTCACGCGTATCCGCCCCGCGTTTTCTTCAACGAGATGCATCCTGGCCACAGACAGAGTAATTATAACAGCCAGTCTGTTAATTATATGAAACGATAGCCGCGCCAATTCGTTACGTCCAGCCGAGAGCAACCGATTACTTCGTACCGATATGTCTCGCCAGTTTTTCGAATATGCGTTTCTTCGTATCGTTTTGAGAAATAAATCGCTTGACATACCAACTTTTGTTAATATTTTTAGAAAGAAAATTCACGATCGAAGATTTGAAGAGAAAGAATGGATTTCTATCGCAACAATTTGTACAGTTTTTTACACGCGACGCGACTGCATGAAGAAACGAAATTTGAAACGAGATTTGAAAGAGAGACGCACTACATTAAATTAACATCTTTAAATTTTCCCATAAATACACAAAAATCCAAAGTCCGACGATGAATTTAATTAACGATTGAACTTCGGTTGGGAGCAGATTCTGGATATGAGAGTCATTCCAAAATAGCGTGATGAATGTCAATGAGAGAAGTGCCCAGTGGGAGAAAGTCGAGCACTCTTGGCCGCGTACGCGTTTGGAAAAAAAAAAAAACGAAAACGAAAACGAAAATTGGTGGAAGACTATTCGTGAATATAAAGCAAGCAATGCCCAAATAAATTTCCAGAATACAAAGCAAACCTGACCGATTTATAGCCTGACAGCTGAATTCCTTCGATCGCGTGTGCCCTTCGGCAGTTTTTAGACGCCGGCGCGACTAAGACGCCTTTCGTTTGATCGGGAGACCGGCTATTTTCAGTCCTTTAGCCACCAGGTCTTCTCTCCGCGAGTCTCTCCCTTTCTTCTCCCTTTTTAAAACAGCCGTGCCGCGTAATGAATTGCCCGGGTCATGTCTATTAGCGAGTTGCGCTCACGCTCTGGTAAACTTCTGGTAAATTACGTTCAGATCACACGTATATATAATCAACCGATTTCGACTTTACATCCAGCAAGGATGTAAATAACGTTTCGATAACCTGCGCTTGCCGTTATTTGTTCCACACTTTCACACCGTTTTTCGTTCTTTCTTCTTTCTTCTACTCGTCGTTTCGTTGAATCACACACTTTAGACGCACACAAGTCACTGTTGAATCACACTTTGGACAAGTCATCCGATTGATACTGAATCACGGAGAAATTATTGGAGAGTTTTAAAGTATCATTTCCAAAGACTCGAATGACAATGATCTATAATCGTTTGATAATGATAATCATTGCCACTCCAATAGTAACAATTATTCAAAACACCATTCCTACGTCATTTTAATCAATCACAATTAATATCTACATTGTACGTATATTATGTATATGAAATTGAATACATCAAATATCACAATAAACATTGATTCAACAATGCGATAATTAGAGCGTGCATTTTTTTTAAATAAATCCTACTTAAATATTCTCACCGATGCTCGTCCCGATTCATGTCTATTTCAACAATCGCTCAGCGAAGTACCGACACCCTCGAAAATCATGGATAAAGGAACTAGAACTCAGATCCTGAAATACACAAACAACCTATTGAAGTCTCGCTATTTTTGCGATGTCGCGGCGAACACAATGGAGATATTTCAAAAAATTCGGCACAGCAGCTGGCTGAATCCTTTGATCTACGTATACCGATCGAGAATCTTCATCATTGAAATTGAAAATATTATTGATTCATTAATATACATATAGTATAGTACTATATAGTATATATAGTATATATTAATTCATTCATTAATTATTATTACATCTATATTATTTATATATATATATATATAACATACTGAATGAATATATATAATGAATGGATGTCCGAAAGTGCAATCATCTATTATTCGATTTCATTCGAATCCATATTCGACATCCATTGATCGCATTTATTAAGGCGATTACGACAACGATTAACTGTTACTATTCAGGATAGTTTCATACATAATTTACGTAGATTAAACTTCGAGTCAATAATGGAAACCAGGTTTTAAACCTGAAATAAGTATCACGGTTTATAAACTATCCCGAAATTCTGATTGATCGAAACCAGGAAATCTTTTGTGAAGAGATATTTTCGAAGTTCCTCGTTACGATGAATCAAACAACTAAATAAAAAAGAATCGAAATAGGATACAGTTGCGAACAAAGAGAAAAAAAAAAAGAGAAAAAATAGTCTGCACGAATTATAATGTAATTTGATTCTACAATTGATTTTAAAAAGTAGCTCGATATTTTAATTTAAGAATTATGTCATCGTTTTGCCATTCTATTGTTATTCACGATGAAGTATTCAGTTTGAACGGGGAAACAGATCACTGTCGTTTATTGGACAATACGAAAATACTTGAAACGACGAATTGTGATTATAAGAAAAGTATTATAAAGTAAACAAGCTACGCGAGAGTAAAAACATAGTTCGGTTATATAGATCGAAATACAACATTCACTATGCGTCTGCTATTGAGCACGAATTAATTTTCTAAAAATTCTAGATAAATGAACGATACCAGTTGACTGTCAATAGAAATGCAGTTACTCTTCATTACATTAATGAAGTGTGATGTTACTTCTATTTTATTTAATTATTTACAATCATCGAGAGGAGAAAGTACAACCTTTGATAATATTGAATCCATAATTTAGAAAAAAATGGAATAATTGTATAAAAGAATTTGTTATCTGAAGAAACAATATGGCGCAGAACAAACTGGTTTAACTATAAGAATGTTAAATTACATAAAATCTTCAGTTTAAATAATTTAAATTTATTATCACGCAACATACTTTACGAATCTTACACTTCGACTAACTTTATGAATTTAAGGCGGCAAAATGAAATTTGTGGGATCTTTGCTGTCGATAAAACAGTTCAAACTACGCTCTTAAGCGCCCTCTCTGTGACAATTTACTAACAAACAAATTTACTGTTATGATAAAGAAGAAATCTCTTTTATCGAGCTAAGAGAGGCGCAAAAATACAAATAACTTTATACAAATCTTGATTTTATCTTACCAATACTCATTTTAATTTCAATTTAATTACCTAACTGATTATCAAACTACAACTATAACCTGATTTTAAAACATTCCACCTAACTTTAATTGTATTCAAGAATGCCCTTTGTCTAAATCTAATTACGTTTGTCAACATAACGCACCTAAAGATTTCCTATCAAAATAAATCTCTAATTATTACATTATTTGTGAATACTGTCTTTCTTCCAAGGGATATAGGTCTCCTTTCCAATGGTACCTGAAACAAGTTCAAGCTAAAAAATATTAGTAAAAGTCTACAAGATATAGTTAATTCATAAGAGCTAAGGCTGATATGAAAGTATGTAATCAATTAGAATAGTCATAATGGTTTCAAGAAATATACGAAAATATTTTATAAACATTTAAAAAATGTTGTGCTCAACAGTATTTCCATTAACAAACGCTTTAAGGGATGCTGAAAAAGAAATAGATCCAATAGCCAGAAGGGCGATCCACTCGATACAATCGCGAAAAACAAACCGTGAATGGAATATTCTTTTCTATTTTGCTAACTAATTAAAATTCCAGTTATAAAATTGAAATGATTCAAAGCAAATCGCGAAGAATGCTTACTCACGATTGCAACACAATAAAAAAAGAAGAAAAGGAAAATATAATTTGTTATCAATAAAAAAAAAAGAAAAAATGAAAAATTCGCAAAAGTACATAAATACTAATTTATGCATTCATACTCCAAGACAAGGAGTAATACTATTTAAAAAAAAAAGTACAGCCATATTCGAGGCTGCTGATGCACGCAGATGCAACTGATTTGGCTGCATCAGATAATCAGGTACAGGATTCCAGGTACTTCCACAACTCCAGTGGAAGAAGTTTAGGCATTTCATAAACGCAACACTACGTGTACAAACGCGATCATTCGTTAACGCAACACTAATTAGAAAAATAATTAAAAGATCCGATGGAATATATCGCAACGCTAATTATTGAAGCAAATTCAGTGAAAATAATAACTATTTCTAGATGAAAACAATTCTTACACAACTTTAAGTAAGACAAAATGCAACAAATTTTAATTTTCATTTTAATCAAGAATTTTTAATAATTCATGATAAAAAAAATACTGAAAATAATCGNTTTGATTTCGAAAAACATTCGTACGTGTTCAAATTAAGTCTTATTGTTAGTATAATATCATTGTATTAATGTTATTTAAAATGTCAATATCATATTATTAATGTAAAAAAAGAAACGCGATGTGCAAGAAGATCTATCCTGAACTAATATAATACACAGAAAAAAAAAATATTATCACTCACGGGTATAACAGATACCCGCAGTCACTATGCTCGCAAAAAATTCTACGTAATACAACCAATCACCCGTGTCGATTCGGATCTTTCATCCTACGACATGATTGAGTGACCAGAGGAACCAAAAGGCATGCGACTCACAATTAGATGTGAGGAATGTAGTAATCGATGCTGCGATGCTGTGATAGCCCGTGGAAAGTCATCTTGAAGACTGTCACCAAGAAGAATTGATCCCATGGTAGAAATGCCAGTTATGAAAAATCTGTAACATTGTAAAATATGAGATAAAACAAAATAACGAGCAATGCATATAAGCACAAAATATAATTAATTAAAGTATAATATTCAGAAATATTTACAATTTTGGCTTCCAAAGCACCAAGATTGTCATCGCAAAGTTCTATCCCATGATAGAAGTGCAGGTCCTAATGTGGACAAAATTTATTTCTTAATTAATAATAATGTAAACAAAATATGTATAAAAAATTAATTGATTAAAGTACTATACACTTACGTTGTAGATTTTTGGAGCACTGCTACATTCTCCCCAGAAAATAGGAAAAAGCAAAAGTTTGAAATATCTTTAACGAAAAAAAGAGGAATATTACAATTAAAAACTTCTTATGTTATTTATTGCTTTTATTTTTTAATAAGATGTACAAAGACACTTACTATTTTTGGCTCCCGGAGAGGCTGTATCCTCTTGAGAGAAGCACTGACTCTAGTACCGAGACGAATATTTAAAATATAACACACACACTTATACAAAAAAAAAGGAAAATAAAAGACTATCAACGCGCGCGTTCAAATAACAATCGGCGAACAAACAATGATTCTAATTTCGGGAACAACTTATAATTGAATTTATAATTACTAAGAGCTGTGTTGCTGTGAAAAATACTAAAAATGTTACGCGACAAACACTGACTCTATTGGCCGCATTGCGCGCGGTCACAATCTCTGAAAAGAAGCTATGTTAGTAGGGGAAAGGGAGCGTTTGTTCAGGAAATACTGTTGTTTTTCAAAACGTATCTATTAATTATTGACTTTATATTCTAACAACAATAACAATAATTTACAATAATTAAATCAGTTACTATTCATTTTTATTAATGAACAAATATTATGATAAGAAAATGCAACATTTGTGTAATATTTCAAATATTATTTATGCATTGTAAGATATTTTTTTATTGTAATAAATACTTATTGTTTTGTTATAAATATTTTGTAATTGTAATAAATATTTATTAATAAAAATATTTTAAAATCTATTAATATATATTTATTAACAAAAATGTTCATAATATTATACTAATGTTCGAAAATAAAATCAATTTGGAAGAATTTTATAATTATTCGATATTTGTAATAAATCAAAAATTGCATTCAGCTATGCAACAAAACTCGAAACATATTCGAAGGTGTCTGTTACTCTGATTTTATGAATAAAGATTATTTTTTAAGTTTCTCACACAGAAAAATTTATAAATGCACAATAAGATTCGTATTACAAGTTGTAGATTAGATTCGAAAATTATGAATTGTATTTGAGTTGCACAGCAAATATATGTTACCATTAAACCAATAAAAAGAAAAAAATGAATGAGTACATACGTCTGCTTTTGTTACAATAATTTAATTGTTATAAAATCTGCATAAAAATTCAGCAAGTTGATCGTCAGTCGTTTGTGCCGTCCATTTTGGATCAACTGGAATTAACGGTTATTAATCGTCCGTGGCGTTTGTGCTGTGAACCCCTATACCTTCAACCTTGTAACCAGCTAATAATCTGTGCAAAGGAAAACCAACAATTTCAAATAAATATATGAGAAACCAATAATTTATAACAATTAAACCAATTATATTAAAATAAAATAGTAATAAAAAGTCTCAAAATGTAATATGAATTATAATATGAGCCGGCGTCCGTCCTGGCACGTACGTCAAGGACGAAACAATAAAAATATTCCGAAAAACTACTTAATTTTAATAAAATGGTAATTAATAAGTGATTAAATAAAGACATACTAATGAAATGAAGTTGATAGAAGTGTAGAAATGATGACAAAGTCGAAATAAAAGTATATATTGCACAGTTAATAATAATGGGGTGACCCGACACATCTTCCCCGTACGAATGTCAAAAGTACAATGCCACGCCGCGCCACACGTCTCCCTCTAATGTTACGCGCAATGGTGACTTACAATAATTCTAAACCAATAAGAGCGCGTAAATTTCGTTTATACAAACGCGCGCTAATTTGATCTAATTAAATAGTCAAATTGATTAAATTAACGAATAGAAAACATAATTAAGCACAATATTCTCAAGTAATTATGAAAAAATTATATTCTTAATGTGGAAAATATATGTATGTATATTTGTCTATTTAATAGAATTATTAATAAAAATACCATTATAGCATATTATTTAATTATTCATTAATTAATAAACAATTAATAAACATATTTTATTAATTAAAATTCATTAATCAATAGAAAAAATGAATAAATTTTCCTGTCCTATTAATATGTCTTATTAGAAATAAATATCTACTATAAATATATATTAAAAATCATTAATAATCAGTAACTTGAAATAGAAATTATATTAATTTTCAAAAAATAAATTGTCAATTGAAATTAAATAAGAGCATTATTTTTTACTTTGTTATTAATTAATAGCATTGTTAATAGGTACATAATAAAATTTAATGAGGTTACTTTTTTTGCAGCTGTTATTTTGTTACTAACACATGCTATGGTTATTTCCTCCAACAAAATTATTTCATTACTAACATACGTTAAAGTTATTTTCTTTATTACTAACACATGTTAAAATCATTTTCTACATAATAACAATGTAATTTCAACATAATAATATTCTATACAAATGTTTTTATAACCTTTGTGTAGCTCTTGTATAGCAAATCTTGTGTTTTATAACATTTGTACATTGATTTCAAATTTATGAAGAAACCATTTGGATCAACATTTCCAATATTATGTATTTATGTGTAAGTTTCGAATACTTGCGTATGTAGTTGAAGCACAAAAATGGACGAAGTTGCAAAGCTCGAGCATCTGTCTTTGGTTTCAAAGATCTGCACAGAACTAGAAAATCATTTGGGGCTGAATGACAAAGATTTAGGTATAAAATATTATTTTTATTTCTATAATAACACAGATTTTATTCTGATGCTACCATAACCTATACGTCTTATATACACATGTTTCAATTCTTTCAAATTACCTTATTGTTTACATTTTCTTATTGATTATATTTCCTCTTTTCAGCTGAATTCATAATCCATTTAGCAGAGAAAAATAATACGTTTGATAAATTTAAAAAAGTCCTTATTGAAAATGGCGCGGAATTCTCTGTAAGTAATTTATATATCCTCTTGTACTTATTTGTATCTTGTACTTCTGTTCTATTTAAGTTCAACATTGAATTGTTCATTTAGGAATCTTTTATGGCTAACTTGTTGAGAATAATACAGCATATGAAACCAACCAAGCTAGAGGAAAAATCTTCAAAACCTGTAACAAAACAAGATGAATTAGCTCAAAAATTCCCTGCACTGGCACTACCAAATGAGGAGCCAAATGTTATGAATGACAAAGAACTCAAAGATGATGATATAGTCAACAGTGCTATGGCAAGTTTGGAAGAACTTGCACCATCAAAAAAATCTAATAAAGAAGATAGCAAAAAGGAAAATCAATCAAGTGACAATAATGATAAGAAAAGCAGACACACAAGAAGAAGTAGATCAAGGGATAGAAGAAGACATAGATCACGTTCATCAGGTCACAGAGATAGAAGACATAGATCTAGATCTCGTTCAAGATCAAGAGATCGCTCAAGATCCAGAGACAGAAGACGCCACAGGTCCAGAGATCGTAGAAGGTCTAGATCACGAGACAGAAAATTTCATAGAGACAAATATTTTAATAAATCCGAGCGATCCAGATCGCGGTCTATAGAGGAACTTTCCATGGATCCAGAAGTAGGAAAGATTTATTCAGGAAAAGTAGCTAATATCGTACCTTTTGGTTGTTTTGTTCAATTGGAAGGTTTAAAACGAAGGTGGGAAGGGCTTGTTCATATCTCACAATTAAGAAGAGAAGGAAGAGTCGCCAGTGCAAGTGACGTAGTATCTAGAGGACAGAAAGTGCTCGTAAAAGTCCTAAACATTGGTGGACAAAAGGTATGCAAACTTTTAAAATAAAGTATGTATCTAAATTGATTCAAGTTTTACATATATATATATATATATATATATATATATATATATATATATAATTTTAATAGGTTTCTTTAAGCATGAAAGACGTCGATCAAGAAACTGGTAGGGATCTGAATCCTGTTGTGGTTGTTACCAAAACCGAAGAAGATGAGAAGCATTTGAGAAATCCAGATAGACCTACTTCCTTATTAGAACTCCAGGGTAATTGGGACGAGGACGAAACTTATTCTAGAAAACGCGTGCAGAGATTGTCCTCACCCGAAAAATGGGAGATTAAACAGATGCTTGCTGCATCTTGTATCGACAGGTATTATTATATAGTTGTCTAAATAATTAAATTTCATAATGTAGTAATTTCATTATTTGAATTTTATTTCTTCCTACAGGAGTGAATTACCAGAATTCGATATGGAAACCGGAATTCTTCCACGGGAAGATGATGAGGAAGAAGATGTTGAAATAGAGTTAGTGGAAGAAGAACCACCATTTTTACACGGCCATGGAAGAGCTCTTGGAGACCTAAGTCCCGTTCGTATAGTAAAAAATCCTGATGGTTCTTTAGCACAAGCTGCAATGATGCAAAGTGCTTTAGCAAAGGAAAGAAGGGAGCAGAAGATGTTGCAACGAGAACAGGAAATGGATTCTGTTCCAACAGGTCTGAATAAAAATTGGATTGATCCTCTACCAGAAGGTAACTAATACATTTCTACATATTTTTGAAAAATTTCTTAATAAAAGATATTATAAATAACACTATATACGAATATGTTTTTGTACAGCTGAAAGTAGAACTCTAGCTGCGAATATGCGTGGAATCGGTCTTCAAACTCAAGATCTACCTGAATGGAAAAAGCACGTAATAGGAGGAAAAAAATCTTCCTTTGGAAAGAAAACAAATTTAACTCTCCTCGAACAGCGTCAGAATTTGCCGATTTACAAACTCAGAGACGATTTAGTTAAAGCTGTGACAGATAATCAAATTTTAATTGTAATTGGTGAAACAGGATCAGGAAAAACTACGCAAATTACACAATATTTAGCAGAAGCAGGATTCACGGCCCGTGGAAAAATCGGCTGTACTCAGCCCAGAAGAGTAGCTGCCATGTCGGTCGCCAAAAGAGTAGCGGAAGAGTTTGGTTGTCGTTTAGGGCAGGAAGTTGGCTACACAATTCGTTTTGAAGACTGCACTGGGCCAGAAACTAGTATAAAGTAAGTAATACATTACTTAATTTTATAGATACGATTGTTTAATATTGATGTCCAATTTTGCAGGTATATGACGGACGGTATGTTGCTAAGAGAATGTCTCATGGATCTTGATTTGAAGACGTACTCCGTAATTATGTTAGACGAAGCACATGAACGCACCATTCATACGGATGTTCTTTTTGGATTGTTAAAACAAGCAGTAGGTAGAAGACCGGATTTAAAACTAATTGTTACAAGTGCCACTCTGGATGCTGTAAAATTTTCACAGTATTTCTTTGAAGCACCCATTTTCACTATCCCTGGTAGAACATTCGAAGTTGAAGTAAGTCATTTAAATATACGTCTATAACTAAACTCTTTATAATCAAAAGTATTAATTAAAATTATTTTTATTTTAAACAGGTCATGTACACCAAAGAACCAGAAACAGATTATCTGGATGCTGCATTGATAACAGTAATGCAGATACACTTAAGAGAACCTCCAGGAGACATACTCCTATTTCTGACTGGTCAAGAGGAAATTGACACAGCTTGCGAAATTTTATACGAACGTATGAAATCTTTGGGTCCTGATGTACCTGAGTTAATTATACTGCCCGTATATTCAGCACTCCCTTCGGAGATGCAAACCAGAATATTCGAACCAGCCCCACCTGGTTCCAGAAAAGTGGTAATAGCTACCAATATTGCAGAAACGAGTTTGACTATCGATGGAATTTATTACGTAGTTGATCCAGGATTTGTAAAACAAAAGGTGTACAATTCAAAAACTGGAATGGACAGTCTTATAGTAACACCAATAAGTCAAGCAGCTGCAAAACAAAGGGCTGGAAGGGCTGGAAGAACTGGCCCAGGAAAATGTTATAGACTTTATACCGAAAGGGCATATAGGTAGACTCGATTTGAAATTCACAAAAATGCGATATACAAATTATAACATATTAATTATAACATAAATTTCAAATTCTTTTTAGGGATGAAATGCTCCCTACGCCAGTTCCAGAAATCCAACGTACTAATTTAGCAAATACAGTATTGCAACTAAAGACTATGGGGATCAATGATTTGTTACACTTTGATTTCATGGATGCCCCACCTGTGGAATCTCTGATAATGGCTTTAGAGTCTTTGCACAGTTTAAGTGCATTAGATAACGAAGGTTTATTGACCAGACTCGGAAGGAGGATGGCAGAATTTCCTCTAGAACCTAATTTATCCAAAATGCTCATCATGAGCGTACATCTACAATGTTCTGATGAAATATTGACAATTGTCAGCATGTTGTCCGTGCAGAACGTCTTCTATAGGTAAGAAATGACATCACATGGAAACTGCGAATGTACATTTAATTTTTGTAATTTTTCTAGACCGAAAGACAAACAAGCTTTAGCAGATCAAAAGAAAGCCAAATTCAATCAACCGGAAGGTGATCACTTAACTCTGTTGGCAGTTTATAATTCTTGGAGAAATAATAAATTTAGCAACGCGTGGTGTTATGAAAATTTTGTCCAAATTAGAACTTTAAAACGCGCTCAGGATGTTCGAAAGCAACTGTTAGGTATAATGGACAGGTAATTATCAGTTTATTTATAAATACAATTTTCTAATATCTAATAAGAGGAACTAATCATATATTTTATTTTATCAGACACAAATTGGACGTAGTATCTGCCGGTAAAAATACCGTAAGAATTCAGAAAGCTGTCTGTTCTGGTTTCTTCAGAAATGCCGCGAAGAAAGATCCTCAAGAAGGATACAGAACTTTGGTAGACAGTCAAGTTGTCTACATTCATCCAAGTAGCGCTTTATTCAACAGACAACCGGAATGGGTAAGTTATTGAAGATTAAAAACGTAGTTATTATAAAAAGTATACGTAACCAATTTCTTCTTTCATCTTTTAATAGGTGATTTATCACGAATTGGTCCAAACAACGAAAGAATACATGAGAGAAGTTACAACCATAGATCCGAAATGGTTGGTAGAATTTGCACCAGCATTTTTCAAATTTAGCGATCCAACGAAACTTAGCAAATTCAAGAAGAATCAAAGATTAGAACCGCTTTATAACAAGTACGAAGAGCCGAACGCTTGGCGAATATCAAGAGTTCGAAGAAGACGTAATTAAAACGTTTATTATACAATTTGTAAATAGTATTTTGTACAGTCATTATTTAAGAACTAACACCAATAAATAGTTCGGATATACTAGTTGTTTTCTTCATTTCATCGCGTATAATACAAAATTAAACATTAATTACATAAAACGTTGCTTTTCATTTTGATAATTATAAAATACATGTTGAAATCATAATATTAGTTCTTCGTGTTTATATGTATATTTATGATTTCTTAAGTAAGACAAATTATACACAATAATTCGTGGGTAGTTGCTTCATTCATTGCAAATTTATAGCCTTTTAAATATTTACACTGAGAATGCAAGAGACAGAACCCACTGTTTTTTTATTTTAAAGTATAATTTTTGCATTAGATCTCGAAAAATATTTAAGACGGAATTTGTTTGTACTGATAATAACAAGTACAATACAAGTTACTTAGTTTTCCGAGTCTAATATCGATTAACTTAATATAGTTCATCTATATACGTGAATTATATTAATAATACAAGAAATGTGTTATATATATTCGGCATGATTATTTTTTACAATTTGTTTTCGAAGCTAAAACGATACAGTGTATCAGTCTCAGAGAACAGGAAAGTATTTAATTATCATATCTTTTGTCAGTCTTTTCCTCTGAATTAATTATTAAATTTATTAAATAAATACATTCTCCACAAACATTTAATAATAAAATGATGTAGAAATAATTGTTCTTTCTTACGTATAAAGTTTTCTTTTTCTCTTAATTACTCTCAACATACCTCCTTTGTATAAGAGTACTTTTAAGTAATTTTTAATTCACCTTATAAACACCTTGTATAACAGCCGTGAAATATATTTCATCTTAAGATTGAAAATTATGTTTTTTCTTTGCGTTTTCTCGTTTGGATTGATTCGATTTATATTGAACTACACTCTTGTTGAAGGAACATCTTGTACATGGCAGACTATTGAGTATGCTGTTTCTTTTTGACTAATTCCACCAACTGTCTATACCTTACTTGGCATTCATCCTTTAGAACATTATATCAATTATAACAAATATACTTGAAAAAAAGAAATGCGATGTAAAATATCTATACCAATACCTTGCTCTTCCCTTCAACGCAATTTGCGATTTTTTCCCATCTATCTGCAGATGTACCTTTGGGATATTTTATAAGAGCCGCTTCTAGAGCTCTTTGTTGCTCTTGACTCCACTCACTAATATTCTCTACGTTCTCGGCACGTGTCTTCGTTTTTTTTGAACGTTCTTCCACCACATTCTCCTCTGCAGGCGAGCCGGGTTTTAATCCTTCGTCTTTTATCTAGCAAACATAAAAAAAAATTATTTGTCAAAATAGAAATTACAATTAAAATCAATATAGAACTAGTACAGATGAGAGAGCAACCTTTTTCGCCATGTGTGTAACTTCGGCGACTGTACGATTCATTGCGTCCGCAATCTTATCCCATCTCTCTGATGTACCACTAGGATATTTCTTTACGAGTTTTATTAATTCTAATATATCATCGTCCGTCCACAATCCCCCAGAAACAGCAGGTTTTTGGTAAATATGATTTATCTGGTCCTTCTTCGACATTTCTTTCACGCCATTGCCACTCCTTTCTTGTGGCGTGAAACCAGTCCTGCGTCTCCTTGTACGAGACGTGAATTCGGGTTCTGGTTGTTCATTTTCCTGTATCCTAGAACAGATCGTAGAGAAATTCTAAGCATACCCAATGAATGGAAAATCTCTAACAATGAAAGATACGTTTCAGTCAGACATCAAATGTTGTTCCACTCACAATGCCTCTTCCTCCTTCTGTTTCTTTCTACGTCTCCTCTCTTCTAGTATACAATTCATGACACGAACAATTTCAGGTATGGACAACGTAAAGGCAATTATCCATCTTGGAAATTGAAATGGGAGAGTGTTCCAAATAGTTGGCGTCGGAATTTTCTCCAAAATATCCGCTAAGTCTGGCACGTCCATCTTTCCCTTCTTATTCTTCTTTTGCATCTTTTGAAGTTTACTGCCTAAAACTTGCTCCTGCAACGTGCATTACGACAAACTGACAGAGCAATTTATTTTTCCTATTACTTCTGAACAACCTTTCTTACGTACATATGTGTATCTCTTCTCGAAATATGCAGCCCACGAGACTACATATTGTCCGACAGTAATCAGTAGAAACAAAATTATCCCTAATTCTAGAAGTCCCATTTTCCGCACGTGGCGGTAATAATACACGGCTGATCGCCAGTTTGGTAATCCGTTGATCAACACGTTGTCATACCGCTGACGTTTTCCAGGATCCTTCAAGACATCGTAGACAGCAACCAACTGCAAATGACATTCGTTAGAAAAGAATATTCGTTTCGAAATTATGACATAAGTCTACAACTTACTTTTCTGAACTGTTGCTCTGCGTCTTCTGCAGGATTTTTATCCGGATGTAATTGCAGTGACAAACGTCTGAAAGCTTTCTTAATCTCCGAAGCGTTCGCGCTCTGAAAAGTGCATTCGCTTATCATTCAATGAATTCATTTACTTATCACGCGGACGAAAGTAATAAGAAACGAGAGAGAAACCTGTGGAACACCAAGGACTTCGTAGAAATTTTGGTTGACTTCCTCGACGACGTCGAACACCTCCAATTCATCATTGTCCCAAGCATTCGCGGCATCGTATACATTGAAAAAGTACAAAATTCGAAAAATCAGTAATAACGAAACTCTCATTTTCTTTTCTTCTTTTTTTTTTATTCGCTAAGTATATACAATCATATCCATCGAAAGATTTCGCTCCTTTTTGACCCAAGCACGTTTGTTACTGTGACACTACGCTGTGACCATTATTTATTTAAATCAAATCGATCCCTCGCGAGCAAATGTGCGAAATATGTTAAAACACCAAGTGCCACATCGCAAATTCAAGTGAGGTTAAGATACGAGAACATAGGCCGTGTGTATTAAACGCATCGACTATATAGACGGGAAAAAAAGAAAAAAAGAATAGAACTCAAATCCGTGTTAGTCTATCTGTTGCACTTGGCTGCAGGCTCGTTTTCAAGCGGCGACGCCGAAATCGCTGATTTATTTTACCGACCGGTTTACTTCCCATCCATAAAGGATCTCCTTTAACTTTTCAAATCGCCTTAGGTGCTTTATAAAAAGAATTTAAACCAAAATCTTTATATCGGAAAACCTTTCGGATCGCTTTTTCTTTTACGCAACTCCAAATGTTTATTTGATATGCGTAAGTTCAGTCATTTAAAGGCGCGTCGCACGGTACACACATATGTACATACAAAAGATAAGATTAAATTTATCCCACCAACCGTGTGTGAATAGGATTTTATCTTTCACGTATCAGCCCAAGCAATCCCAGGTAATCATCGTTGGAAGATAAGCGATGATTACGATTTGCAAGGGACTGTATTGCCGATGACGAGCAACGGCGTTGGCACTGCGGTGCACAGATGACTCCACCAATTTCGGTTGTTCGAGGCGCGGCGCACAGTGCGCTTTTGCATTCGCATGCATCGCCGTTCTGGTCAGTCGATCGAAAAATGTGTCTTCCGCTATATTTAAGTGCGGCTGTACGCACTGTTTTCACGAGCTCTCGCCAGTAGGAGGTAGAAAAAGGTTTCGTCCGCGGGAGCTCGCGTGAGCGCAGTTCGCACCGATAATCGGCGGATCGTTCCACGAGACGGTGATCGGCCCCGAGACCGTACGGGAACCGCATTGTGTTAATTCCCTGGCCGCAGATGGTCATCGTGGCTCGTTCGTCCGATTTTCATCGATTGTATTTATAGTGTCCTCCGCGGTTTATTTTCGCGTGCGGCGAATCTTTGAGGGAAAAATGCGCCTATCCGCTGGCTGACAGCGTTCCTCGCATCGTAAGTTCCTTTATACCTTTGGGATTTTTAACGTTTGTTAAGAAATTGCGTAGGAGAAAAAAAAAGGAAAAGAAAAGAAATCGAAAGAGGGAAAGAGACAGAGAGAGAGAGAGAGAGAGAGAGAAAGAAAGACGGACAGACGGACAGAGAGAGAAAGAAAGAGGGAGAGAGAGAGAGAGAGAGAGAAAAAGACGATCGACGACTACAGTAAGGTCTTATTTGCATGTATTTGGCCTGACGTGATGTGTGGGTGTGCATGTCTATTTAATATATATCGTCGAACGTTACTCAGCTCGAGATTGCCAGATTCTTTACGTCGTTTTTGTTCTAGATCCGTGTGATCCTGTGTCCCCTCCGTGATTCGTTCGTCGATGTCGTCCTCAATGATATCCGATCGGCAAACGCGATCTTTTCTCTTGTGGGCGAGTCGTGTTTGTCGCGTTACCACCACGGTAAAAAACGGTGATCCGAATGAACGCACGATCAGACCGTCCTGAAGAAGACTGTGTCGTTGTTATTCTTAGCGTGAGAACGTTGTAACGTCGGAACTGGCGAAAAGAAACTGTGTTCCACCTGTGCCAGATACTTTTTTTACGGTTCTATTTCGAACGTGCCCTCACATGTCGCCGGGCACTGTTAACCTATAACTCGCGAAAAAAGAAAAAGTACAAAGCTTCCCCTCCGGTAGATTCAAGCCTCGAAGAACCTAATCCCCGGTTCTCGCATGTTTTCCGAGATTTCGTCGATTTTCATCGACTCTCCCTCGAGCCGTTTCAAATATTCGAACTGATAACCGTCCCAATTATTCTCGCCGTTCACCACGTACAAATCATATTTTTTTTTTTTTTTTTCATAATGCGTAATTACCAACAATCTACAGCGCAGCTAAATTGCCCCCGACAAAGGCTGAGAACGTTATCAGAATGAGTTGCCGTTTGAAATAAGTTCTTGAGTGTGCAATGTTTTAACGTTTTAACGCTTCGTTTATGTCTGGTCGCGTTGCAAACGTCATTCACCCATTTCTTCTTTTGGTCGTAATGCGTACGTTAATTATGCTTTTTTTAAAGTCACGCTCACATATTTCTAGCTCTAGCCTATTGTCCCTTTGTCCTTTAGTGTGGTGGTTTGTCTTCTTATACGGTGAAGGACGTGGATCCACTTAGCACAAGTCTGCCTGATACTTGAGCAAAGTACTGATACTAAGTCACTGAATACTGAAAAATGGAGTCTGCTATAGCTGGACGTAGGCGGACAACCGCACGACATTCAGCAGAGGATCAGGCTCTGGATCAGATAGCCAAGGAGGTATGGCTTGATTATTTTATGAGAGCAGCATGGGATGATATTTGCCAAAATAAAACAAAAAAAGGTCAACGTCAAGAATTTCAAATTTGTTGTATTCTGTAAGAACTATATTTGACAAGTAATGGTATTAGTAAATGTTGCTATAAGTGTTGCTATAAGTGTTGCTGACCTTCGGTACATAATTGTGTGCATGCTTGTAACAAGTGAAGTTATATCTTCCTTGATAAGTTTATCTTTAAACGTAAACAGTTAGTACATTAGTAAGTCATACGTGAGTGAGATATTGTATGTGCTATGCATTCATTATACTATGCATTGTTAATTTAATTGATGTACCTTTTGATTGTGGCTAAATTAAAGTAAGTATCTGTTGATCCAAAGTGATATTGGATCTTGCATGTTATTGTTATATAAACTCTAATAAATGTCATGGTATCTAACATTTATGACAGTGTTTCTATATCATGTGTCGATGTGTTAATAATAAATTGAATGTGAAACTATGTTTTTGGTAACAGGATGGATTTTCCGTACATACTTTCAGGCAGAAGCTAGATTAGCCGCCAGAAGACAGGCAAGAGCGGAAGCTAGAGAAATACGAATGCGGGAGTTAGAAAGGCAACAAAAAGAGGCGGAGGAGAATGCAGATAGGGTTTACGACATGTGTTCAGGTATTTATTTGAAAAGTTCGACTCGAATGAAAGAAACGAAGTAAAATGCCTTGCTATCGATTTTTCAGCCGACGTGAATAGAACGATGAGAGTGACTCCCGACTCTGTAAGGACGTCGCGTCTCCTTACGAATTCTAATAATTTCCAATCCAGTCGGAGATCTTCTGAAGATTCACTGGAGGATGCTGGCCTAAGCAGAGATCTCAGGGTACTAACATCTTTTTATCTTGAAATTTATATTACAAATGTAAAATATCACTTAAAAGTTTGAATTATTCCTTTGCAGTTAGAATTGAAAGAATTCGAGGAAAAATTTAGAAAGGCGATGATAGCCAATGCTCAGTTAGACAATGAAAAATCTTCGTATGCTTATCAAGTCGATTTATTGAAAGATAAATTGGAAGAATTGGAAGAAACGGTTGCACAACTTCGTAGGGAGCTTAGAGAGAAGAATCGGGAGTCCGAACAGTTGAAAAGACTCAGTCAAACATTGAAAGACGAGTTAGACGTATGCCATGCACAACTAGTAGAAAGAGATACGCTTATACAAGTAAGTAAATAGCAAATTTAAACAGATACAGATATGCCGTTTGTCGTCCGTAGCTTTATAATTCAAAACTGAATGAAATTACTTTAGGAAAACGGTTTAGTTATTATCGACGATGAGGGAAGTGAAAACGAAGATACCGAAATTGAAAATGGCCCACGCCCAAGACGAAGAGTACTAGTCAGTGCAGAAGCAGCAGAATTATTGCAAAACGCTGGAAAGGGTTCGCTAGGTATGCAATTATAGAAGACGAAGTATTTTTTAAAAGTAAGAGGATATATAACAGGGTGTTTTATGATAAATTATAGATGTCCGACTGAGAAAATTTGCTTCTGAAAAAAAAGAATTGCAAGATGAGATACGACATCTCAGACTGGAACTAGAGGAGACAAGAAATCGTATTAGGTCCGAAAAATCACCTGGTTCAGTATTAGGTATGCCTGCAAGGCATTGCAAAATACGCTGGTCCTAGAAATGTAAAATTTTTTTTATCTTTTTTGAACGCGATAACTATCTTTTCTAGGCTGTTTATCAGACTCTGAAGATGTGCAACGAGAAGCAAACAAGCTTCTGGCCGATTACAAGTTCAAGCTTCAAAAAGCTGAACAGGACATGTCCACTTTGCAAGCCACCGTAGCCAGGCTAGAAAGTCAAGTAATACGTTACAAGTCGGCAGCGGAGGCATCTGAAAAAGCGGAGGATGAATTGAAAGTAGAAAAGAGAAAATTACAAAGAGAAGTAAGTAGAAGTTCTGCGCTTTGCATTTGAACATGTGTGCCAAATGAATTGAAAATAATCATTTTCTTACAGGTCAGGGAAACTCAAGGTCGCGTGGAAGAATTGGAAACAGCAAACTCTCATTTACAAAGGCGATTGGATAAGCTTAAAAACGCGAAATCCGCCCTGTTAAAGGAGCTTTGACGGGACGATTTTTTGGGATCTGTACAATGAGTCTGCCATTTTTCAATTCATTGAGAATCGTGTGCCGATGTTGCCTCACACAACACAAGATACTACTTAACGCATTGAAATATAATTTATGCGAACGGAGCACGTACATATAGTAGTGATCGTTGCGCGGATTTTACCACGATTTTAATTGATTTTTAATTGTAAAATATCGCATACAAAAGTATAGCATCCCAAAATAACCACTACCATGCAATGGTCTTTGGGGATCCTATACTTTAATTATACGCTAAACTGCTGTGAAAAGAGATCGTTGTTTTATATTCAACACGTTCTTTTCTTCCATTTTCTTTTTTTTTTTTTAACACTAACAATTACTTCCTGCATTTCCTAGTAAAATAACAAAAAGAGAAAAAAAATGAAGAAAAAGAAATAACAATTTTTTCAATGCATTTCGAACACCGAATATGTTTTCGTGAATTTTGCAAACAGTTGTGAAATCGATTCGTAACATGTGTATTATTTAAAGGAAAAAATATTCTGACTCGTGTATTATAAATGCAATTGAATATTTTCTCTGCCTTTATTTTTTGAGGCACGATCTTTCATATTATTTTAGTTTTTGTTCGTTGCAACAACTTCTATAGAAACTTGAAGGTAATTAACCGTATAATAATTGTTTACTATAATTTATGATATACGAGTCACTTAAAACAGAGCGTACGTCGATAAGTGTAATTTTTGTGTTACATCGAATAATTTATAAACGATATTTCTGAAGATACAAGATATTTATAACTCCTACGAGAAACGTGTTATAGTTAAAGCTAGAATTTCGAATGGATGCAACCAGCCTACGATATTCATTTTCTACTATCGATCGTCTACTATGGAATCTTGATAAAGTTTTTAATTTTTTATATCATACCTCACGTATCTAAAACATCGATGTTAGCATTTGTATACTGAATAGAACGCGATAAAGATAAAAAAAAAATTTCACTAGAACATCTAAAATTGACAAAAGAAAAAATTTTGCCGATTATATGTCTGAATCAATGATGGTGTTCAAGTTTTTAACAATAGTATTTCTAATCAATTGAATTGTATTCAGAACTGATACTTTTTATTCTTCTGACTGATGCGATGTAAAAGAAAGTAGATGTATGATAGTGTGGTCTTTGTACATTCGAAATAAATTAAACTATGTTGTTGAAGCTATATAATATTCTTGGTATATAAATTTATTATTATATATATATTTATATATTTTATGTGATACAAAAAAAAAAAAAAATACTACAACAATCATTTACATCCCTGTCACTAAGGGCTACATCTTAAAAATAATCAAACAACCTGAAAAGATCAAAATAAAAGACCTTACTTGTATCGTATTCAGCTATCACTAGTCATAACGTCGAATATATAACGAATTATTACATATTTAATGAGATTAAATTGTCGTTTCTAAGTATAAATATGTATAGATCTTTCCATTTTCTTTTTAATCGATGCTTTTTTTTAAAATTATTTAAACGCGCAAAAAGTTTTCAGTTTTAGATTGCATACGACAAAAAGAAATGCAATTTTTCATTAATATTTAGAACTTGATTGCACCATTTTTCGTTAAAAAATTACTTTATTATGATACTTATAGTAAAAGTTGAATATTTTTTACATAGAAAAGAAATGTTATCTAACATATATCATATTACTTACATATAGTCATTATATAATTAACTTGTATTTTGTATGTTGATTAAAATTGACAAACGCTCTTTGCTTTGTTTCTGATTCCCAGTGCAGGACTTTGTGGATTGGTTACAGGCTTGGTTGATTTTGCAATAACCATAGGTTTATAAATTGGCATTGGTTTAGCTTTCACTTCTGTCATTTTGCGCAACTTCAATTTTTCCATTTTTTGTTCTAACAATCTGCATTTCTCTTCCTGTAATTTCTTTGCTTTGAATTCTTGCTCCCTTTTCTTTATCATGTCATCGAATTCGTTTCTCTCTTGAACTTTTTTTTTCATATTCACTTTAAGCTTATCAACCTTATTCTGGGCATCATTTAATTTTTTATTCTTAATATCTATGAAAGGCATACAAATTTCATTTTGAAGTTTATCACGGCGATTCACAGTTTGCTGGTTTACTGTCTGTTTCTTCTTTGTGCTTAAACATGCTATAGTATTGTTTATAATACGAGACTGTTTATTCTCTCCGTCACTGAAACTTTTTGTTTGTCTTGTTTCAAGTGCCTTGGAACTATATCCTTTGTTTCGTATATTTTCTTTCTCTGAACCACGAATAAAACATGGAATAGAATTGGTATTGAGTATTTTAGTAGTTCCCAGCCTTTCAAATTGTTTAACAGGTCCAGGACAGTTTTCGTTCTTTTTAGCAACAAATCTGTTTCTTTCTTCTAAACTAGATGAATGTGTAATAACATTTCTTTTCTGTTTCTGGTCTTTAACTGCACTTGTTGACTTTGAAAATTTTGGAGCAGGTCTCGCATGGAACTGCGTCTTAATTTTATCACTTTCCTGAACACATAAATTTCTCAGTTTTTCTTGTTTCTTCAATTGAAACTCCTTATTGCGAAATTCAAATTCGTCTCTCACAGCAGCCTTTACCTCAGATTCAAAACTATTTGCCTTTTTACAAGAAACACTTGAAGAACTAGTAGATACAGTTTTTTGATGTTCCTTAGCATTCATATTCTGTCGTATGTTTACAGATGGATTTGTTGTGTGATGTATTTTTTTAGATTGAGTTAAATGAAACTCTTCCGTAATTGTAGCTGGTTTTTTAGGCACTTTTTTTAATAATGTCGGGCCCTTTAATATATTAACTGGTACGGGATTCGCTTTAATTTGACGTTTCTTCATATTTTCAAGCTCCAATTTCTCCCTCTCTTGCTGATTCAAAGCATTAGCTGTTCTTATTCTCTGTTTGCACCTCAGTGCAGGAGAAACTGGATAAGTGAGCTTCAGTGGTGATTGTTTTAACTTCATTAATGGACCAGGTTTCATAGTTCTGTTATTAAGAGTACGAAATCTTTCAGGCGTTTCAGTTTGGAACTTGGAAATTGCTTCTGCTAAACTTACAAACTGATTCGAACGTTTTTTTATTAAGCTCGTTCTGCGATACTGACAAGTAAGTACCTTTGGTTTACTAACTGGGTATTGTTTTGTATTAAGTGCATTGTGTTGTGTTTTTGGAACTCTTACAATTTTGTATGATAATCTTCGATCTGAAGGATTATCTTTTGAACAAACATCGACTTTTGATTTCACTGTTGATTCATGTTTATTCTTCACAAATATAGTTTGTGGATTGTTTGTTTTCTTCACATCATTGACAAAAGTATCTCTCAATGAGGACATTGCCTCTGACATATCTTTTCTACTCTTCTTGGGTATTATCCTTTTAACTTTTCTTTCTGTTGGCGTTACCTTAAAAGCAGACGTTAGCTCTGTTATTGATACGCTCCATGTTTCATGAATCTTACTGGACTTCTCATCTAGCTTTAACTCTTTGCGAGGTTCATTGTTCGTAATTTGCACCACAGCATGATTTTTATTGTCATGAGGTATAAAATACACTACGCTAGAACATACAGAGGTCCCTGATTCTAAACTGTCATCAAATTTTGTTTCATTGACAGATTGTTCGTTTCTATTTTCTTGATTGCACGAGGATAAATTGGATGAATATTTAAAATACATTTGGGGTTTATGCACTTCGTGTTCTATCTCGAAATAATCGTCGGAAAAAATTTGCGGGCTGCGTGTAAAATCTGCCCACTGTGGTGCGCAACAATTGTCCATCACGTCAAAAAACTTATGAATCAGATATTTAATGAAGTATTACAGCAAGCTGTTACGAGTCGGAAGATATTTAAACATAATCTGCAAAGAAAAACGTAAAGGTAAACAAAATATTACTTCAAATATTATATCATTTTTATACAATATGTTTATCGGTATGGTTTATAGGTACCTTTATAGTTTCTCAAGCAAGCCTTTCGCAATTCTGTCAATAATTGATTACACAAAAAACACTCTTCTCTTCAGAATATTGTCTTTTCAAGCACAGAAAATACCGACAACTGGTCAACGTATACGTTGACGGATTTGATTTTGAAATTTTCAAACCGTCCTAGAAATAACATACGCACAACATGAAAACTAAACATCACTATCATTTCCCTAGGAATTGTATTGGTTACTGTATGTTCAAGGTTGGTATAGCGATTAATTTATCATAGAAACGCGCCGTTAAGTGCGATAACTGCGCATTCAAATGCGCAGGATTGTTTCTGCGAGCGAAAATACAAATAACTGCGGTTTGAATCACTTTCACTCGTCACATCTATCAGTATTATATTCATTATATTAATAAGTTACATTTGTTAGCATACTTAACATTATATACTAACATTCTATTGAGTATATATTCGTAATAATTATTTTCAAATTAGTTTTAGGTCTAACTAATACAATCATATAACAGACACATTGCGTTTTGTTATAATGTCAATAAAATTGTAAAATATTTTATATAATTTAATATATATATAGAACATGTATATATATATATATATATAAAATATTTTTATGGGAAGATAAAATTCAGGAGTCACTGAAAATTGTAAAAAATCAAACAATATATGGGACGTGTGGCATGTAAAGTTAGCGCGCAAAAGCGCCTCTAACATCCGCATACGGAATTAATCAGACATGTCGTCGGATGTATTTGCTGGATTAATGTTCACCTGCAAAGATGTAAATAAACTGTTGATTAGCTGACCAGTTTCGTGCGATGAATCGTACGAGGACCGCAATATGTGCGTAGCTGCATGCACAGAACCGTTTATCCGGGAATCCAAAGGTAGGGGCTCAAGAATGGCGCGCGCGCGCGCGTATGTGCAACGATCGAACGTAGCAGACGGAACATATTGTTTCGTCAACGTTTATTTCTGTTCCAACGTGCGCAAATTCTTCATCGAGTACGCACTGATTGATCAAACAATTTTCCCGAGATATTTCCATCGGAATTGCACTTATTCCGTGAGATTTCCATTGTTTAAGATCCTTCTTGGCGAGCTCCTGTCACTCTGCCCGTCCTCCTGTCTATTTACACAACTTCGACTTCCGACCCGCGATGGAAACGTCAATGTGACAATCACAATCACGAATATGACATTGGTATCAGTTTGATTTGAAAAACTGTCAAACTGTGAAATAAGAGAAAATGCTTGGGTGAAGCCTGACGTGGCTAGACAAGAATTCGTGAAAATTCACTCGTGAAAACTCAATCTCGCGATAATGCTCGAGGAAAGCTATACTTTACGCTTAATCGCTGATAAAGACCATCGAGTAGGAAATTTCCAGTAATGTATATTTATATTTGATTATCTTGAGTCAGAAGTTGTCGTTAAACTTTGTTTCAACATCTTGCAGCCTTATTCTTTTTTGCAGTGTGTTCTCTATCTGTTATCGTTTAAGCAACTGCGACTTTTTGCAGATGAACGTTCCACTATATGGGCTTCTTGGAGTTGCGGCTGCTGTACTCGTGTATGTTGTTGGGATTGGAATGATAGCAAAGCTGTTTGTCTGTCTGCTAGCCTTAATTTTAGGGTATGATCCAAACAGCCATTTGATGTTTCAATATCGAGATATATTGGGATAATCAATGTTTTTATCCATCTATCTCTTGTTGCAGAATTTTCACGTGTATATATAGAACATATGGCGCGAATGTCGACAATGCAGTTAAATCTGAAAGGGAAGACTTAAACAAGAAGACTGAAAAGTTACGGCAGGTGAGTAAATATTGCAGAGTATAACTGGGTCAATTTTCTTGAGCCTGCTTAAACTCTGCTTCTTCTTTCAGTATATTCTAGATCTGTCCAACCAGAAGATGACTTTTACTTTAGATAGGAGGATCACCGGCAGCCGCATTATTGACGAGTCCCTGCAAGTACATAGACGATATAAAAATTTTTATTGCTTTTATATACGTAGTCCAACGTGAAATAGTAAGAGTAACGTACGATTTGCGACTTCTTGTGTAGGAAATATTAGATTTCGTTATCAGAGATTATGTGGAACCATGGTACAGCATTATTACAGACGACGAGGAATTTATATATTCCGTTCGAGATACTGCTCAGAAAATAGCCATCAACATTGCAAATCGGTACGTAAAACGCATATAGTTTGATGCGTCTTTTTTACATTAGTTTCTTTCCTTTTCTTTTTTTAAATTAGAGTGAAAGGTGTGGACTGGATACCATATTTAACTACGCGCCTCGTGGACGATGCAGCTTCCCACGTTAGACTGTATCGACAGGCAAGAGCGAGGACAAAGCAACTTCGGTCGAAGAAACTGCAGAAAGGTAGTGCAAGCTCGAGCACCTCCAGCGGCACACCTAAGAAGACACCCACACATAGACGGAATAAAAGCGAGACAGACGTGTCTTGGTATTCTCAGTCCAAGTTCTACATTCCCAATTTGTCTTCTCTCACTGAGCCAATCGAGAGCAACGAAGAGAAAGAAGAGGAGTCGTTGGAGAAAATATTTTTCGATCTAGAGGTGCAGATGGAGAACAATCTAATCTGCAGGGATCTAGTATGCACTAACAGCATCCAGGAACTCGAATTTCTGGGAGAAATATCGGAAATTCTGTTGTATCTCGTATTGCCAAAGGGAGACTTTGATTGCCTGACTGTGAGATTTATATTGAGGGAGTTGTTAGTGAACGTGATTATCAAACCATTGTTGGATTTATTCTCTGATCCTGATTATATTAATCAGGCGTGTATATGGCTGGTAAGTGTATTACAAGTTCACCATGAATACCAGAATAGGGGGGAAATTATGCCTCTTATAATTTTGCATTTTTTAGTGCGCTAAGGAAGGTGGCTTACCTAGTGACGTGTTTTTAACGGTGATCAGAGTAACCGATAGCTTAGACGAATTGACGGCGACAAAGAATATAGTTTGTAAAGAAATAGCTCATCTTCGTTCCAAGGATTCTGGAGGGGAGGATGACCTATCGGTGAAACAACAATTGAATAGTTTACTTTATGTGAAAAAAATCTTAGAAACCAGAATTATCGGAATGCAGGAGGGGCTGGAGTCGGAGACCGACGGAATCGGTACTCAGCCCGATTGGAACAGGCTGCTAATACCCGGGCAGAAGTTAGTGAATTTACCTCTAGATGAGCTACTGAAAAACAATATCGCCTTAAGTTACTTCATCGACTACATGACCTCCATAAATGCAGAATCGTACCTGTTCTTTTACCTGAATATCTATGGCTGGAGAGTATCGGCGGAGCAACAGATATCGAACATCGAATTGCAAAAGCTACACGTGGCCCAAGCGACCCCTGCTCTCGTGGGCACTAAGCGCAAAAACACAGATCTAGAAAATTTGAAGGAGGCAGCCACCAAAATTTACCAGCAATATCTCAGCGACAAGGCATCCCCTAAGTTGCAGTTGGATGATGCCTTGGTAAAGACTTTGTTGACTAGAATAAGAACTGAACCTGTGAAAGAGACGTGGTTCGACGATCTCAGATCTTGCTGTTACGAAAAATTACAGAACGAAGATCGATTTCTACCAGGTTTCAAAAGGTCCATGGCTTACGTAAAGCTTCTTGCAGAATTAGATCTCCTGAAAGATCCAACGTCTGAAGAGGACACGAAATCTTTGGATAGTATTAGCTTGTCGAGTACGAATAACGAATTGGAGACGCTGGACGAGATGTCTGAGATGTACAAATCAGAGGACGCTAAACCAGCTGAATTGAAAGATAGCAAAGAGAAGTCTAGCTCTTCGACGAGTTTGGCTAGTATTGTGGAGCCAAATGAGGACAAATCAACCGAGTCTGATTCTACCATCAACGTTAAGACTATGAAAAGCATGAGGAAAGCGGCCAGCATCGATACAGACCACATTAGCGAAGGCAAGGACATCTCTTTCTATCTGGAATCGAATGCAGAGCAATTTGTTAAATTGGATGAAAATACTTACGATCAGAATGCCATTAAGAAGCTACAACAGGGAAAATTCGAAATTACTGCCAAAATTATCGAAACTGGGATAGTCAATGATCGCGGGAAAACTTACGGAATTTACGCAGTAGCCGTGACTAAGAATTACGACTCGGGTTATCAGGAGAAGTGGCACATTTATAGAAGATACTCTGATTTCTACAATCTTCATCAGAAGATCAAGGAAAAATATTACGACCTAGCGAAAATTCCTTTTCCAGCGAAGAAAGCTTTTCATAACATGGAAAGAACAGTTTTGGAAAGAAGAATGTTGATGTTGAATGCCTGGCTGCATCAATTAACAAAACCAACTGTCGTCGAGGGACACATGGGTCTACAGAATTTGTTATTGAGCTTTCTGGAGCAAGGAGATTACGACAAAGGCGTCACGGGCGGACAGATATCCAAAACGGTAATTATAATAATTGTACAGCGTGTTTTAGGCAACTGAGACAAACTGTATCTTTCGATCAGTTGAAAATAGAGAAGAATGTAAGAATTTTCCAATAATTGGCGACGGTAATTCAATGCATGATGTTCTGTTTAAAGAGTTTTGTTTGCCTGGTACACTCTGTATATACAGGTAAGAGGATTATACAAGATACTTAATCCTCGATTTAATACAGATAGATACTCTGATGAACCCGTTGAAAACGTCAATGAAAACAGTAACTCAGGCAGTGAAAACTATGCCGGATAATATGCTGAATACAGTAGATGAAGTTATGGACAATATAAGTAAATTCTTTGGCAATCCAAAAAAACCTAACGCCTTCTATGAGAACACCAAAGTTAGTGCTAGTCTGGACGTGGAGGTAGTTATTTTTTTTTCTTTCTTTTGCTTTATAAATGAATATATATACACACACACATATAATGATCACGTGATATTTAAGTAGTATATTTTAACTTCTTTTTATTTCAGACCGACGACAACATTCCTTTACGAATAATGCTACTGTTGATGGATGAAATTTTCGACCTAAAAGTAAGAAATCAGTGGCTCAGACGAAGAATAATCACGTTACTCAGGCAGATCATTCGCACTATGTTTGGCGATATAGTAAATCGAAGAATAGTCGAATACGTTTCCTTACTAACAAGTCCAGCCAGAGTAGCTGGATATTTAAAGTTATTTAAGTACGTGAACTTACATTTTGCCACGTGGAATCAATTAGTTAATTGTTATTTAACTAATCATGCGAATATTGTAGGAATAGTTTCTGGCCGAATGGAATCAAAGCCGAGAAGAAACCACCGAGGGACGCTGAAATGAAAAACAGGACAAGAGTGGCAGCCAAGGTGGCACTTCTGTCATGTCTTTCAGATGAATTGAAACATATCATAGGTAGTGAAACAACTAGGAGAGGTCTCCTGAGAGTGTTCGAATTGTTCCAGCGACCTGTGCTTAACAGAAGACTTCTGTATGTGCTCCTAGAAGGAATTGTCGAGACTCTGTTTCCCCAGAACAACTTGGTAGACATTTTCCGGAAGCTCTACTCGATTTCACCAAGGGTGCAACATAGAAACTTTCAGAGAACTTAAGATCTGATAATTTTATTTAGTGTTTCTCGGAATTCAGAACGCCTACGAATCTCTCTCTCTTTTTTTTTATCGAATGCTGTCTGCACCAAAGATCTTGAACAGAAAAGTGAAACGTGGGGAAACTGTGGGGGAACTTGATTTCTCACGAACTATAAACGAAAATAGAAATTGACGAATGCGTATTCTACGAAGGATATTAGAGGAACCAATACTCAAGCCTAGTTGAATTGTAAAATACAAAGGACGTATTTCAACCGATGCTCAAGCGGAAGATTACCTAAAAACTCGTTAGGACTAAAGTGATCATATACATTATTATCCCGAGCAACCAATTTCGTTGCAATAAATGAAAGGAAAACGTATGGAAGTAGAAAAATCGTTTTTCAAACTGGGAACAATTTGAAAATTCTATAGAGAAAAAAAAAGGTTTGTAAACCATAATCTCAATTTCTAGTAATATATATATTGGGATAAAATAAGAGCAGTAATCCAGTGGCCAAATAAATCTAATAAACAATTTACATGAATTAATTCGAGCACTTTAATCGAATGTTTCGCTGAAACATTTCGATTATCTCGTAGATACACGCGTATTTAAGAACATTATGCATTCCAATTTGCATTTTAACGATGTACTTCATAACGGAACACTTTTTACACGTGTACTAGAAGACCAACTTTTTTCATGGCGGTGTTATTCTTTAGCATACGAGCCGTCGCGAAAATATATACTTAATTCGCCAAAATACATTTTCAATATATCGTGCCATTTTAAAGCCCACAACGTAGCAAGGGGGATAAAAATAAAAAAAAAAAAAAAACGAAGTTTCTATTTATTTCGAATCTCTTTGGAGAATCTCTTTCGGAGACTATAAATTTGTAAGATTTTAATTTAATTCCCCTGTCGTTGACGAATGTAATTATTCTTAACGGCAGTGTAAGATTGTTGTAAATGTCGTACAATTGTATATATACATAAACGTTATTTCTATCGTGTTGAAGCGCCATATCTGTCACTGTTTACTTATTATTAAAGGAATTGTTTATAAATCGATACTATTTACTCTCTTCTCATATCCCTGTCTTCCTTCCCATTTAAAAAAAAAATAAATCTTTACTAATTCTCAAAAAGACATGAAAAATTCATATATGTCTAAAAATAAGAATAAGATTTTTCTTTGAACGTATACAATTTTCAATTTGACCAGGAAGAATAAAAGTTAATATTTTCCAGAGAATAAATATAAACAATTTTTCATGAAACAAAGTTGAAAGAAAAGAATAAGATCTCTGGCGCAAAGCCGAAAGTTTCCAAGTTTTTCCAAGAAATTACAGAAATTAAGTGGATTCGTGTTTCAAAAGCCGGCGACAATGAAACTGGTTAATTACTGCGAATCGATTGACCGTGGTCATTAATAATAGCGAGGGAACTTGCGACAAGAAGAGAGAAAGGAGTGAGCAAAAACAAAGAAACTTTATTACCAAAGGCCTGCTGCTGCGCGATTAGAGGGAGTATATTAGAAAAAAAAGAGAGGGGACCGGGTACAAGAGCATCGTCTCATCGTTGTTTCGCCTCATACGGGGACATTTTGCTCGAGCAAAAAAAAGGGGGGCTCTCTAAGGGCTTTCAGCGTCCGAGGAAGGGGGTCAGGCCAGACCGGGCCATTTTAGTCCCTACAAATTTTTTTTCCATTCATCGACCTCTTCATCCTTTGCTTTCTTCCTCAAATTCTTCCTCTCAATTTCTGCAATGACGACAGTCTTAAATATCTAAAAATAGACTTGGATCAATCTCCACTCAACGCTTGCTTCTCTCTCTCTCTTTTTTTTCACAGCTTCGCCACTACTGTCTCTAAGAATTTCCAATTTTTCCGAGTGTCCCTTCTACTTTTGGTACAGACTATTCCCGCGGACGAGGTTGGAGGAACCTCTTAACCCCCCCCCCTATTAAGAACTACATCCTTCCCCAGCGTCGAACCCGGAACTTCTATATCCAGATCGTGGGTTCAGCCACCAAGCCGCTAAAAACGAACCTCCTCTATCCATTGTGGCGAAAAGAATCGGCGGCGGTGGCGCGTCTAGCGCATTTTCAGAAGGGGTTCCAGAGCGGCAGTCGGCCCCCAGGCTCTCTCTCTCGCCGCGCGCGAAAGAAGAGGGGAAACGCATCGTCAGAGGCGTACACACAGCCGGGCAACGACTACCGAACGACGTACTAACGAAAGAAAATCGATATGCATGATTCACGCACGCGAGAGAGGACGCCTCGAAGGGGGGGCCGGGGGGCAGGGGTACGCAGGGGTGGGTATACGCACGGTGAAAGGCTGTAGGAGAGGCAACAGAGGGGAAGGGAGAACGGAGAGCCACTCTTCTCCCTTCGTGCTCCCTTTTGCCGCGAACCAAGGGGACGGAGAGAGCTGTATGCGCGATCAACACACGTAATTCTATACAAGCGCACGAGGAGGGGTATTCTTACAATGCTACCCCCTCGGTCACTCGATCAGTCGTGTCCAGAGTCCCATGCTCGTTGCGAACTTTCATGGCTCTTCCCAACGTCGCCCATTCTCGCCTGTCTTTCAACTCTTCGTTTCACTTCCATTCGCGAATTTTTCCGCGCCCTTCCGCGCTTTCCCTGCCGAGCGTTTCCGGGATCTATGACAGTTCCACATGCCACGGAGCTGGCGGAGGGGAGGGGGTTAGCATCGACGGTCTCCGTCAAATGCGTCGGCGTCAAACTCGTCCGCGGGCTACCTCCAGTGCGCGATCGCCGGTGATCCCGCGTTCGTCATTCGATTTTGCAAATTGATATCGATATCGATATATACTCGGAGGGCTGGAACCTCCTCAGTGCATGTGCTGGTGTTTACAGTGGTGGATAGCGGCAGGTTCTCCCTCGCACTCTGAACAGCGTCTGACAAGAACAACAGCATCCTGCTGGGATACCAACAGCTTCAGTAACTTCAGGTAAACTTCAGTTTCAGGTTTTTGGGATCTGTAAAATTTACGAGTTATCACGTTTGATTGTTGGAAATGTTGGAGGAGCGATCTTTCTTGATTCTTAATTTTGCGACGTTTGTCAACGTTCGATGATTCTTTTATACTTTTTTTCCCTTTTACTTTCCCTTCTGGAGTTCACACTAACAAAAATTGCAAATTACAGAACTGGAAGCTGAAGTTGTCTTTAGCTGGATTAACGCAAATGAGTTTCTTGTCTCTTTACCTGAGATTATTATGAAAGACGTTCGATCCTTTTTTTCTATCGAATATTGTATTCTGCGCGTCGAATATTTCGCTAGGAAGATATCCGCGAGCGTCGCTTTTTTCCTTCGCGTTGGGGGTGGCTCGGGGATTTCGATGCAAGGCTAGCAACGTGAGGCGTCCAGATGCATTTGAAATTCTATTGTCGTGTCGTGTTTCTGCAAAACCATCGATCATCATCTCCGCTCGTTAATTCCAATTATTCATCGATTAATTATTTTTAACCCAACCTGTTGCACACATCCATAGAAATTCCTCCGATTCTTTCCAATTCGAGCAGCTTCACGCTCAGCAACTTCACTTTTCAGTAGAACAAAAACAATCTCTGCAACCTTGCACCTGAAAATGAAAAAGATCTCAATTAAGTTTTGGTAATTCAGAAAAGAAGATTTCCAATAAATCGTTCGTGAATTTTCGACAAATTGTATTCACATGAAAAGACAAAGATGGCCTCGTGTAAATGGATCGAGAAGATTTGAGGACGTTGAACGTTTGTTTAATTCCAAAAAAAAAAGAAAAAAGAAAAATCGAGCCGATCGTTCTGGAAACTGCGTGCATCCGCTTCACGGCATCGATTTTTCTCGCTTAATTCGCGCCACCGACACCAGGTTGACGCGTAACGCAAGAGAATAAAACGAGAAAACGATGCCAGGTTGCGGTCAGCTGGGTCTGGTTCCGAAACAAGATACGCCTGGGACTTAAAATAAACAAACAGTAATATGCCGCGAACCGAATAGAAAAGCTAGTCGATTTACTGGATCTCTGGTAGAAGAGCAACAAATGGAGCCGCCTCCACGACGACTTGTCTCCACTTGTCGCGGAAGGAAGCCCCGATCACCACCATTAATCCGTTAATAATTCTGGAGAATAGTAATTAGAAGGGAGGATATACGCGCTATGAAAGAAATTTTCGGAACGCGGTTCGATCGAGGGTGAGATAGGAACTTGGATCGATATCTCGGTTGGAGCACGATGGTAGAGCCGCTTTTTACGGGGGAGACCATCTGCGTGGGGTGGCTATTGGTCCACCGTCAAAGAATTCTTCTCGCGAATCCCGCTTCCTCTATTCTTTCCACAGAGAACAGAACGTGCAATATTATTCTTCATCGTTCTACGGTTTGGTAGAAATAAAAATTCCCTATTTTTTCTTCTTCTTGTCTACAATAAAATCAAACACTTTCCTCTTCGAATCTGTAATCGGAAAATTTATCAGAAATTTTTCAGAACAATTGGTTTTCAAAGACTGACTATTTTATCAATAAAATGAACGTTGACGAACGTTCCAGAACCAATTCCAGTGTCCAAATTCAATTCTAATCTCGCGGCCTCCCCTTTCAACCGATACGCGAGAGAAATTATAGCATCTAGCAGGGGTGGAATCACAAAGTCGACGCAGGGGGATGCGTCCATGTCCGATGGAAGGGTGGAAGTTGGACGACAGTCGTAGAAACACCTGCGTGCACGGAGAAATAGCTTCGGCGAGAGCATCTGCCCGCGGTCTACTGGCCTATTTTCAACTGCGTTTCCACCCCTAGATGTTGGTTAATTCTAGAAATTGCTGGTAACCATGTTTCCTATTGTCGTTGGACAACCGTCTCTCGTCCTAGAAAATTCCTGATTGTCATTAAAAACCACTCTGAACACCTGTTGTTGCTTGTGGTGAATCAATAGTAAAACTCACGTTTGTCTAAAATTCCCAAATTCCTCGTTCGCATCTTTCTGGACGCGACGAGCGCGACGAGCACGAGAATTCCTAAGCGAAGAGATGAAGAAACACGCCTGAGGCTCGGGACATACGACTTTCGCGACTAAGGCGTATCAGTATCGTTTAAAGGGGCTGCAAACATGATATGCAGCCGGATTAGCTTACTCCGTACGTCCAAAGAGACATGCAGACCACTGGTTTATCCTAGTTCTTCGCAGCGCGAAGGTCGTCGCACTTCGGGGAGCGCCCACGGCGGCGTTCCTCTGAAAGAAAAGAAGAAAAAGAAACGATGAAAAATCAGATCGAGTTTCTGCGATTCCGCATCGCGGAAATTATACCTCGTTAACAGAAAAAAAAGGAAACACTATTCTCTTAGAAAAATCTTCGCCTCTCTTCTTAACCAACCGAAGAAAACCTGACTTTCAGCTTCGTCGTCACTTCAGCTACCTTAATCCCCATAAGTGGCATCGTGGAGTCGCAGATACAGTAATTTGTATTGCATGACAAAGATTCGAGGGTACTTCGCAATCTCCCTGATAGCAACAAAACTAAAAATTCCAAAATCAAGCGACGAGAGACCTAAACTTTCCAGGCTTGCAGTGACACACTTGCAGTTAGGGGTGGTTGAAATAACCTCCGCGTTCCTCCGTTGATACAATTTTCGAACGAAGACATAATCTAAATTAAAGGACATCTCGGTATCGAGGACGTCGCACGATCCCGCTCGGCTTGTCGAGGAGAAGAGAACAGAGTCGTGTTCTCGGAGGACAGGCTGTAAGGAGCTTGCTGACAGGAAGAGAGACGCTGGTACAAGTCGGAGAAACGGAGAAACAGGAACGGCGGTGCCGTGCATAGGTGGTCGCAATTTGCACCTAGAAGCACAGAGAGCACCGATATCTAGTATCCCGTCGTATTATTACGCTCGAGGGCGTTCGTAAGGGGGAACCGAGGTCCAGGGATGGCCGGCCGGGTAGGTATAGGCTTACTTTGGACTCTGGTGTGGGATTACCGTACTTATATTCAAGTCTAATATTAAGTTACCATTTTGCTTTACGGCAAGTGAACAGGCTGCCTGCATATAGGAAGCCATCCGAGCGCTCTTGGGACAGTCTGGGTTAGGTCTGGGCCCACCTACGACATCGTAAAGCCTCGCTGCTTCTTCTTCTTCTTCTTCTTCTTCTTCTTCCCGGCCCATCGTCATCCGTCGTTTCGTTTCGAAAAAGGAAAACAACAAAAAAGGAAGAAGAAAGGAGAAAACGTGTCCCCAAACGTCCGACTTCCTCCATCTTTTCTTCTTTCGACGCTTTCAATTGGCAGGGGATTACTTCTCACGCAAAAAAGGAGAAATCTTTGTTCTGTTGGATGAACTGGAAGAAACACACTGTGGAGTGGAATTGTTCACCGATGGTACTGGTTATCGTTAAGATTAAGTGGCATTTACTTGGTTAAACTTGGTACATATGGAAGAGACTGGAACTGGAGTAGAGGATTCGTGTGAATTTTTCTTCCTTGGGAGGTGAACTCTTCCTTCCTAGGAATTGGTTTTGACCAAAGGAGTTGCCACCAAATTTTGAGAGCTGAAGAAAGTGCGCGACTCCGGGGATCTTCAGACAGCTCAAATCTCAATTTGGATCTGAATTCAGTTCAGTTTGATCTTATAAACGAGGTAAAATATTTGAACCGCCGCGCGAACTGTACAGAGTAGCAGTTTTCAACGTGTGAAGGCATTGAAGTGAAGAGGATCTGAAGACAATATAAGAAGACAGAGGTACTGACTTCTGTGCGTGCTGGGGTTTGTGCTAAACCTCCTAGCACCATTTGAAATCAGTACTACTCTTCTTAGCAATCTTCACCACCGCTTGGGAATATCTACTGGAGATGGAAAGATGCGTGTTCAAAAATTGGTATTAAAAATGTCGTCGGTCGATTTCTCCATATATCCTGTTTCGTTTTTTTTCTTTCTTCTCTTTGATACAATGTGTGTGTGTGTTTATTTGTTTGTTTGTGTGTGTGTGTGTGTGTGTGTGTGTGTGTGTGTGTGTGTGTGTGTGTGTGTGTGTGTGTGTGTGTATTTATATATATAGTTACACGAGGTGAACACGTGTTACAAGTTTGTGCAACGACCGATTCAATTTATACGGTTTCGTGCTTAATTTCTACGTTCTTTATAAAGACTCTCGGTTTTCTATAGTTACAATGTACACATTACTTACGTATACGTATTGTCAGATATATGTAACGCGTATACATATATATACCCAATACATACATGCGCATGTAATACGTTTAGGCAAATAATTAATTACATACAAGTCGCTCCGTTCGTTGTACACTTCTCTCACAGCTGCAAATTTTAACCCTATACGGTTCTACATCGAATCGAATTCGGTGGCCTATTCTTTTTCAACATTGCCCTTTCAATTTTAGCACAAAACTCTCGTTAAAGTCGTTACGAGAGTTGTGCTAAAATTGAATGTACATTTAACAAAAGATCAAAACATCTCGGTGCATAGACGTGACGACTTAGAGAATCGTAAAAAAAGTCTCTGTTAAAGACAACTGATTCTTCAATTCAACTTCTTATCGCAGCAGAAAGAAGTTAGTAATAACGAACGGCTCTAGCATTTAGCGAGGCAGTATGGAACATCGTATAATAAATAACTTGAGGCCTCTGAGGCCGCGATGATGGCATGATTAAAAGAATACGCGTCTATATATACATTATCTCGAGTACAATTGTCGCAAAAAGTTAGAAACACGTACGGTACACCGTCGATTACACTCAAGAGCATCTGTGACATTCCAAGGACACTTGGGTACTCTTTCGTTCTGCTTTCCACGCGAACCAAATAATAATAATAATAATAATAATAATAATAATAAAAATAATAATAATAATAATAATAATAGTAGTAGTAGTAGTAGTGGTAGTAGTAGTAGTAGTAATAGTAGTAATAAAAATAATAATAGTAGTAGTAGTAATAGTAGCAATAGTAATAATATTAATAATACAGAGTCCGTTGGTTGCTCCCACTGTTCCTTCCACGAATATTGATAGCGATTTCACGTTAATTTATGGATTGATTAGACACAGGTGTGTGAAACCACATTGTCACAGCGAAGAAAACGGAAGCAACTGCAACGATGTGACGACAGTGAGGACTTTTTGGTTAACCGTCCGGCAGTTAGGTCGAGTCCTTGCTTCTGCTGGTTGCCTGCAGCCTCGTCCAGGTTTCTCCAAGAGCCTTCGCAAAGTGATCATCCACTGAAAGAATTTGAAAGATGTACCATCTCTTTCTCTTTCTGTCCTCCCTTTTTTGAAGCGAAGGAGAAATGACATTTTTTTTGTTAAAGAAATGTTTTTTTTCTTTTTCTTTTTTTAAATGGCGTACCACTGAGGCCTGCTTCTTTGTCAGTAGTGGTGGCGTTAAAAACTGCGGCGTACTCCTCTAGGCCTAAAGATCGCTTGAAATGTTCGTCTATTGCAGGATCACTCACACCACCCACAGTTCGGACCCCGGTTCTTTGGCCTCCTGCTGCCGCCGATGGCGTCAGTGACGGGGTCGGCGTTACTGCCGTGTCTTCAATAGTCGTTCCTGGTAAAGAGCACTTTTTTAAATATTCAATCTATATCTATTCAATCTACAAAACACAGCATATACAATATTGGTGAATATTTCTGACGTAAGAAAGAAGCTTTTTAATCAGATACTGCAATCAATCTAAAAATATTCTTATTAATTTTATCTTTACTAGACTGCTTATCATTTATTAGATACTTATATATTTTAACATAACTAAGAAAACTGAACTTGATATTTTATGTATGTTTTTACATTTTCCGTGCGTTGTGTGTATTCTTCAAATTTCCCATTAAATGAACGCCCTTGCTATCTCTTAATGAAAGGAGTTCAGTTTTGAATTCTGACATCATCTCTACCTTCGAATCTGCTCAACTTAATCCTCAGTCAATTCTAATTAAACCTCACGTTAAAAATTCAGTTCAAAAAATTCTTTCTTTCCTTTTTTTTTTCTTTTTCACAGTTCTGCATAGAGGAATTTCAGCCTTGTGGCCGACGTGAATCGTGTATTCCTCTATTCAACGACCAAGCATCTGCGCGGCGTGCATCACGCCACATTGTCAAAGCACATAGTGCACCCCTCCCCCATGCACACGCCAGACAATAGCCGTTCTTGGTTGCCCCCCGCAAGGCCAAGAACAACAGGAGCAAGCCACTCGCCTAACGAATTCGCGTGGAACATCAGAAACCAGCAATCAGAAGTTTACCAGGCTGTGGCGTGGTAGGTACAATCACGCTAGGTCTGCTGTGATGATGATGATGGACTCTGGCAGCGGTCATGTCCAGTGCTTCACTTTGGATTGGATCCCTTCTACGCTCCTTGCGCCACGCGCTGCTCGGCTTCCGGTGGAGATTCGTCGTCTTCGGCCTCTCTTCTGCGCAATAAAAAAGAGGAGATCTTGCATCAGATTCATTCGCGTGTTCTTGTGCAGATTGACAATTCTTTCTTGTAAATAGAACCTTTTCTGTAATTTGGCAAATTTCTAAGATCCCAGTGTATTGATGAAATAGAAGAGATGTTTTCTTCCATTTGTTGAAACTCGATTGACTCTTTGAAGTTATGAAAAAAAGTGTATCGAGTGTATGAGATTAGAAACGATAGGAAAATTGTACTGGAGATAATTGGAAGAGTTTCTTGATGTTTCAAAAGAGAAACTGCAAATAAATGTGATAACGAAGTTGTTTGATATTTGAAATAATCTTCACTTCCTCTTCCTACAGATAAAGCTTGTAGATATATGTAGACCACATTCCGCTAGTTCCTAAACTGCATGCAACTATGCAACCACGCATCTTTCCTTGACTTTTCCTTGCACGCACGCCGCGACTGACAAACCCGGAGACGAAGCGAATTGCCCGGGTTGTCCAAGCAACCCTTCTTCTCTATTTACTACCCTTTACTCAATACACACATCAAACTGTCTCGACAATTTCAAAATGATCCTACGATCGTTAAAGAACCAAGAGATCTGTCCTTGAGCCTCCAGCGTCGAGTTTAATTTATTTATAAAATGTTATGGGTCATCTATTTCTGTTTTCCGCGATATCTAAAATTGGAAATCGATGTAGCAACCCCCTCGAGAGAATGATCGAAAAACACACACAGAGAGAGAGAGAGAGAGAGAGAGAGAGAGAGAGAGAAGCGCGAGGAGAATAAAAGAGAGCGGTGGAAAGAGGAGGAGGGCGCGAAGGGTGAGTAGAGAAACGAGTCTGGTTCCCAGGATGGGGCAGGAAGTGCCTAATAGCCGTGAGAGGATCGTCAGGAAGACGGTCAAACTGGTTTAAAGGCAAAGGATGAGCCAGCGGTCAGGGAGAAGATGAATGGACCAAACGCGTGGATCGAAGCCGAGATCGTTCCGTTCAATTAACTCGCTAGTTGCCAACTTCTGCTATACTTTCCTGAATTCGATGATTTACAGAGGAAGGTAGTCGCTAGAAGGCCAGAGCTCTGAAATATCGATGGAAATGATCAGAGCCAATATCAGAGAAGAAGTTGTTGCACGTGAAATACAAATAGCTTCGTCAGAGATACATAACTTTCAAATTTACATTCTTCGCTCGTTCTTCCACTATTTTTACACTCAACGTTTTGGTACCGGTATGCAAGGTTTCCCCTTACGAGCCTCAACATTCGTTGAAAGATTATGCAGCGAAATTAAATGACAAAATACAGGGAAACGACTTTCTATACGTTTCTAAATGTTTTCAGAACGTTTCCCCACGTACCTCCTGGTTTGTATACCGTTTGAAAGTTGTCCGTGGTGAGCCACGGTTGCCAGAGGCACCTTCTCCTCGGCGAGACCTCCATGCTTCCAAAAATCTTCAGGTGTCATGAACCCAACTTGCAACCACCACGAATATCGACAAACATATATATATAATCAGAAATCAACGATTCCTCTCCTCTCTTGTTCCCCCCCTCATAAATGGTCCACAGTCTCAAGGACAAGAGAACACCGTGAACCCACTAGATTTCCATAGATCGAGTTATCAAAACTGCACAGATTTCGATCCACTTTCTCGACTCTCTCTGTTACGTACAATCGTCTCTCTTTGCCTTATGAAATCAAGTTCAAACGACGAAATACGAGAGACATCCTTTCCACGGGAGGATCTTCCTCTCGCCGAAGAAAGCGGCTTCCATGATGTCCTGGTGGCCTCGAGGGGAGCTCGAAGAAAGCGACGTGACGCGATCTATCGACGAATTCGACTGGTTGTCGGCCAGAAACCAGGATCGTTGGCTTTCAGAGGCATGTGGACCGAGGCTGCAGGATCACGCCAGATTGTTCGAACTAGCACGTTAAAAGATACGAAGAACGGCCGAGGAACATTGGACACAAGTTTTCTACAAAAAGATAGACAGAGTCAGAGATACGTGGATTCGTGAATGTCCCTCTTACACGACTGTCTTAAGATTCATTCATTCATCCGCCTCGTTCCGTCGTCTGCCCCCTCCACGTACAGCTGGTGAAGCTTGCCTTTTACACATGCACACGGTCCGCGCGCTTGGATCGTAGCGATGGCTTCGTTTTGTTCAATTACTCTTCTTGCCAGTTTTCGCACTCTCTCGTCTCTTTCTAGAGATTTTCTACAACTCGTAGAACTTGGTCGTCAAAGGCACGATTACTCTTGAACACTTTTAGACTTTGGAAAAATTAAACTAACTCTTTGCCTTCCAATGCATGTATGTATCATCGTACGAGCTGCTCATTTGCCGAATCTATTAACTCCACGAAGCAAAAAGCAAAGTAGAATTGATAAGGTAGTGTGCATTTTTTTAAAGTTCCTCTTTTAAAATTTAAATTCAAGTGAACATTGTAGAGTGTACTTTTATCTAACGACATACAGAATGCATAAAATAGTATGCATGAGACAGAATGTATAAAATAGTATGTTCCTTGGAATAATCATATTGACTTTTGAAATAAATCATTTCATCCAGCAGTATTATTTATTAAGAAACCTTTGAGACAGCTTTAATTATTAAATTTGCTTTAAGAACAAAAAGTTAAGGCGCAATCAAGTGCTGTAACATTAAAATTGAAAAATATTAAAACAATCGTGTTGATTACTTTGATAGTTCATATATAATATATAATACCTGAACGACACATGATATTATGCAGACCTACTAAAAGAAAATATATTGAAACGTATAATTATCTCTTGCAAAAAAAAAAAAAAAAAAAAAAATAGCTAGACAGACTATGAATTAAACAATAGTTAATTTTCATGTTAAATATACCGAAGAAACTATTTCAGATATTGTACAATATTTCTTGTGTCGAGTATTATCCAATACTTGTTCTAGGATTAATTTGAAGATGTGTGATTCAAAGCTATCGCTATCTGACTGCAGTAGTATGAGTGTTCAAGGGATACGAGCACCTCTGGCCAACAAACTCGCTTCTTTCCTCTTTCTTCTTTCTCTTTCCTCCTTTTTTCCGTGACGAGGTACAGGCAATCAATGCACATGTGCGTCCAGTACACGTGCACACTACACGTCGCCGTCACGTTTCGCGAGGAAAATTTGTTCCGATAAGGATCCTCGCAGTTCTACAATTATACCCAGAAACACCGTTCACATTGCTTCAATGACTGATTCATTTCCAAACAACAAAATGTTTTACACATCTTCTCAATGATGATTGCACGATGTAAATGTCAACATTTAATGCTGTAAACATTAGAGTGCAGCGTGTAGAAGATCTTGAATATTTATAGCAATGCACTTTGCACTATACAAGTGACCATTTGTAATTTGCAATTTGTAATCAATGCTTGAAAAACGAAACATGACATCTAATTCTTCAGCCTCAATTAAATATCACAATCGTTGCAAACATTTCGGATAAAAATTCCCGAGAACTAAAAATATTTCACGAAAAAATTCGAAAGGTAATCGGAGAGTAAAGAATAAGAGGAAAATTAGTGGGAGCAGGTCGATGACCTTGAAACTTATCGATTTCAAGACACGTAGCAAGGTATCATACTCTGTATCATTGTTAGCCGCGATACTTAAGCAAGATCAAGGTAGCAAGTTATCCTCAAGGAATCATGAGGCATCGGGCAGGAATGCCAGGCATTTTAATAGCAACGCGACCAAGTAATCGCGTATGGTTATCAGACATATCTGTACATCAGCGAATCGCAGTTTCGTGGGCGTGAATTCGTCGAACGTTTCCGTACATTTCGGGCATACCTCCTATTACTCCTACATTTCGCGCTCCAAAAATTTAAGATCGATCGAAACGTGCGTACATTCTCGCTAGACGAGTGTCATTAACATCTCACGGAGCGTGCCGAATTAAAAAAAAGAAATCTGCAACTGAAACACACTGAAAGTTAATCAATTGAAAGATGGTGCTTTTTACTTGAAAATAAACTTGAGAAAATGGTACTTATCTGAAGTAGGAAATATAAACGTAGAAGGTATTTGAAATCTCCTATCCTCTAAATTTAGCTCTATCACGTTGCCCAATTGTAAGTTTCATTGCGTTCGAAATGAAGACATTTACGGTCTGCGATTCGTCAAAGAATCGAGTCTTGAAGCGAAGTTTGATATTAGTTGATCTTTCGAAATATATTAGAAGCAATCGTCATCGAAATCGAATAAATTACCCTTTGACAATCTGAAACTATGTCGGTAACTAATGGAACCGACCGGGGAAACGTATTTTTGGTCATCGAGAAAGTCACAGAACGCGCCATCATCCGCAAGCATACGCAACTACGTCTGGTATTCGGAACAGGTTCGAGGCACGGCATTCCATCACAACAAACCGCACACAAGAGGAACCAGTCACACTGCTGAGAACCGGGGCTCGTTACGCTCCGTTGTACGTTTCGATAGATATATAGATAGACAGATAGACTGATAGATTGAGTGTGTGTGTATGTGTGTGAGAGAGAGAGAGAGAGAGCAGTTTGATGATTTATGAAAATCATCACCGAGAACGGGTCGTCATGCTCCCGATTGCCTTCGAAAGTGGAACCTTTTCTCTAATGCGTCACACTTTTTCTGATTCTTCACATTCTTCACTGTGTCATTTGAGTCAATTCTGTCTTGATTTACATCCTTGATTCGACGAGAAACGAAAACAAAAAGAGAAGGAGAAAAATAGATATCCCTAAACATGAACATGAATTTTTCAATCAAACGTTTGCTGCGATAAAAGTAAGAAATTAATTCCTTTAATATTGATTAATTGCTCCTTCCTTTGTATTTTGAAAAAAATGTCACTGAATGAAAAGAAAGACTATAGAGAAGACTATAACATAGAGCTACGTTTTATCAAATTCCAATGAATCAGTTTTCGATAAGAAATACTGCTCCGCACCTATATTTCCTTTTTACATCCAGAGTTTGAACAAAAGCCTTCACGCATTTCGAAAATAATGTAACAAAATATCGTCGTTCATTGAAACAATGAAATGCTGAACTTAACGACAAAATGGAATGATTTAATGATTCCCATGTGGAGAAAATACTATTGTTTACGGTCGATTACATACCATTGCGAAAATGGCATACTTTTTAAGTAAGAAATGTTTCGTGACCGCGGGAGAAGCGGCTTTAAGAATACAGAACAGCAGATCGACTCTTTTTGACACGAAGACCAATTGAAACGTGCTCGAACATGTTGAAACGTGTTGCGAGAGCAGAGTGAAATTGTTTTAATTGAAATGAAACGTCACAGGAAATTCGTTCGAGGCTCTTGCCAAGGAGCTTGTCGGAGGAGCCGCGAACGCGACGAATCTAAAATAAACGGCGTACAATGTTATCTAATTCGATGCGAAATTGGCATTTCGCAGGAATGCGGGCTCGTACTGGCCTCCTCTGTTCTTACACAGATTCCAAACAATTTTACTGAACTATCAAGTGATTCGGCGGATCATGTTTTATCTTTTTGTTTACGCGCCTTTTTTTTTTTTTTTTTTGGTAACCGCCTTCGTGGACTTGGGAATTTCCTGGAGGAAGAGTGGGTGCTTCTGGATGAAAACTTTGGAGCATATCTTGATAAACTGGATATCTGAAAATGATTTTAGGTTTTAGGTTTCATGGATACAGGATGTACAAGGGTTAATGATAACTTTTCCACTTTTTTTTCTACCATCGTAGAATTATAATGTGAAAAAATCAAAAACCGTTTTTACGTGTTACCATATGAAATTGACATGAACGTGTACTACAGAAAGCATAATCAACAATATACAACCACGTAATCTACATTTCACGGTCGAAGCCAGCACATTCCATTTACTTCCAGCTTTCATTCTGCAATCTAACGTGTGCGTTTATACTTTATTACAAACAATTTTTGCCAATTTTTCGAGCGACACTATTCTACTTTCAGTGACATTAGTAGACTAATTAGTTAACTACCTTAACTGTCAATCAGAAAGCAAACTATACTTTGAAATAGAAGTTAGTTACAATGACAATTGACTGCTATATCCATATATCTGACTCAATAACAATTTGTTACAAACTATCCAGTTCAATTCCCAGCCCACTCTAAATCCTCTCGTCGCCCAACGAACAATCACCAGCAATCCGTCGGAAGCATAAGTCACGAGGCAAACTGACCTTGCACCATGGTAGCCGCCCTGGAGAGGACATCCAAGGCGCTCTCGACGGCGGACATCTCTTTCCCTCGTGTTTCCTCTTCGAGAACGGGAACAAAGGTGTCCTCGGTCCACCAATTGTCACCCTTTCGCGAAAGTCTTAATTTCTAAGAAAACTTCACTCCGTTCACGCGGGACTGAACTTCAGGAAATACTCCTCGTAGGTAGTAGGGATGCAGCAGGTGTTCATCAACGCACCGGGTTGAAATTCCCGCGATGGAACGAAGCTGACGACCACGGCACCGTCACGAGGATCTCTGCTCTCTGTGGACAGAAGTCGAAGTTAACTGTTTGGGGGCCTTCCTCACGGCCGAAGCCAGCACAAATAAAGTAAAACGGGGATTAAAAAACGTGACATTGTCTGTGGAATGCGGACCCCTCACCAGAGATCTGCCGCCCGCGTCCTTCGCCTCACCGCGTGCAGCCAACCCTACGTCGCTTCGCGAGTCCCCACGCGTACCCACACGATCCCACTCCACCCACCGTTAACGTGCCGACTAGCAATGGCTTTGAATTGCTCTCCAATTATTTAAATAAGGTTCGACAACCACACACCATCACTGAAAGATACAAAGTCATTTAGGAATTCGTTTCGGTTTCTTGTACGCTTGTCCCTCGAGGCTCCGTTGATTATCTATCCATCTAAAGTCCAGGAATAAAGGTTACGAGAACGTGGAGAGATTGGTCGTTGGTTGCACAGTAATATCAATAGCAAACACCGAGGGCACGCTCGAAGCCATTACTAGCTGCACCGTTCCTCTTCTTACTCCCGTATCGCGCCCCTGCTCTCTTTCCAAACTTCCACGCAACCGGCGTCGCAATTTCATTTCTAATAACAAAAACAATGCCTTCTGATCTGTTCTTGATCGTTCGTTGTCTCTTATCTTTTTCTCTCTTTTTCTGTAGAAGAGAAAAAAGAAAAGAAAGTAAAAATTTACTAACGCGGTTGAAGGGCATTGTTTCCTACACAGATAGTGTAACACTCGAAGTGAAATTTCATTTTTACAGTGTGATAATGTATGTGCGTATATACATTAAACTCTGACTCTGAGTAAAAGGAAGCCGGTAATCTGGCAATTTGGATCAAATATCTCAACTCCCACCCTAATACTCGCGCACACTTTCCTACCAAAATGTATCTTTTCAACAGTTTTCTTTTTCTTTTCGTTGTCTCGTATCGATACCGCTGACCGGCAAATACTCGATCGCGGATTATTGTAAATAATCCCAAAGTCCTTGACTAATTGAAGCTCATCGAAAACGATGAATCGACGAAAAACCGCGCACGCAAATTCCAGTATCGCGTGACAACGATTACATGTATGTATAAACGTGCACACACGATTAGAAAATTTCAAATCCACAACAGGCACTTTCCAAAATTACAAATATACAAAAATTTCCCAAAATCATTAAATTCCTTAAAATCCATTCTTCGTATATATGTCTTGATTTCGGTTCTTGTTTCAAAAAAATTAAAGAAACGTTCCAAGAAGATCTTTAGCGTAAGATTAAAAGATACGCAACAACAACGAAATTCTTTTCCATCTTTTTTCAAATTTGTGAAATCGGATTGAATTAACAGGACTGCGACGTAGGACTAGATAGAAAGTAGATAATTGGCGACGATTTTAATAATTTCTTTCTTTTTTTACCGACTGAGCGCAATGAAACGTTCTCCCCTTTCCACTCCGCTCGTCCTAAGGCAAGAATCGATAGAGGAATGCGACGTAGCGTGAAGAAAAGGAAAAAAAAAAAAAGGAGGAACGAGCCACGCATTCCTCGAGGTAAATCGAACTTAAGGTGGTTCTTCCCACCATTTACGTGATTCACTCACCGATGTTTCTGCGTTGACAAGCCAGCGAACAGAGGATCAAACATCCGGCACGACATCCGCTGGCGCGTCGAGCCAACGCACGGTATGTATTTTCATTGAAAACGATTGAAAATCTAATGGTATGCGATCGAACACACAGGGAACACAGGCTCTTTGACACACGAGAGCCAGCCTCGATTCCCCACTACTTAAACATTACACTGGAATGTCTGGTATTCGTCCGTCGAGGCGCTCTCTAGCGGGAAGATCGCCAAAAGCGCGAACGCGCGCCACACCGATCGTATAAATTACGGTTTGAACCGCCACTTTTCTTTTCCAATAATTATGCTTCAGATTTCATGCAAGTTTCTCTCTTGGTACACGAAATTTTTGAGAGGAAAAATCTTCTTAGATTTCTTTTTGGAGTTGAGCTTGGGTTAGATTGGCCTGTAAACGAAGGATTATTAAGGAGTGACTGCACCACCCAGATGGTTTCTTCAACGTACTTAGGGGATATTGAATAGAATACCTGTCTCTATTTTTTTAGCTTTCAGGAAATTTAAATATTTTATTCATCATATTTTAATGCTTAAAAATTCAGAGGGGTGCAACCTCTTGCATGCTTTTTTTTTTTTTAGATTGGCATAAAATCTATATATAAAAAGTCATATTTGTAATAAAACGTATTTTACAACAAGATTTTTTGACATATATTTACATATGCCAAGTGTCAACACTATAATAAAAGAAAAAAATTAAAATAATACGATTGTGAAAGACGGAGATGAATATCATAAATAGCCTATTGCACGTGCCAAAATTTGATTAAAAGAAAAATTATGTACAATTAAGATATCATATTTTTTTATCATCCTCGTCGTCGTCGCTTGTATTATCCAACGCGTAACAAAGCTGTAATTAAAAATGTAATAAACAATTGAAAAATTAAATGGCTGAACACAATTTGTAGATTTAGAATATACCTCGTCTAAATCGGGCCTTTTAAGTATTTGCTCCAGTCCTGATAATTTTTCCAAGTAATTCGGTACGTTACAGGCGTCCAGAACAAACGATAAACCCCGATTTTTATATTCTGCGATAATAGGCACAGAACAGGCCGTGCACGATGTAAATCTATGAGTAATTGTCAAGTGAGTATCGTAATTCCACAGGGATCCCCGTATCGTGTGTGGTACACATCCCAACAAGCCTACCAAGTCCGTATCGCTTGGGCTAATATTATCTCTGCGCACCAACGCTTCTGCCTCAATTCTGTCAAGTACAAAACAATAAATCTGTAACTACATGAAATTCAATATAAACCTCTGTTATTTGTTTTTATTACCCTAGAGGATGCTGCAGCAGAGTTATCAATAGCTCGACTGCTAATCCCGCAGCGATCTGCGACAAACCAGGTCTGCTAACTGTGCACTGTTGGTCCAATGTTCTATCGGTTTGCGACTGCAAAATAAAATGACCGTTACTATAAAAAAA
>NW_025109998.1:66408-81031 GCF_011392965.1 Frieseomelitta varia | reverse complement strand
AAAAAAAAAAAAAAAAAAAAAAAATAAAGATTGTAAGAATTTTACAATAGACTTACATTTCCAGGCTGCGTTACATCATTGCAAAAATAGCAACCGAGGTCCATACCGCGGGGATTCCTAGTTTCCAAGTCTGGCGAAATCGGATTAGTGAAATTTCGAGTGCCGTGCCTCTGTACCGTGTAAGAATCAAAACCTAAAGCAGCATTGATGGCTATCTTGTTTTTAGCAGCACAGAGGACTGTAGGTAGCCACCTGGCCTCTCGAGAATCCAATAGAAGAAAAACAACGTCACTATTTTCGACAAGTTCCTCCAGTTTTTCTAGGGACTTCTTCGTAGACTCCAACATGCTCTCACCAACAACATGCCCAGGCATTGGAATGTGTAAAATTACACCTTCTGCATTCTATGTTATTAGTAAAATTAATTTAACAAAACGTCAATACAGTCAAGTCTTTTTTACTACTCACTATGCTCGGTCGGATGTTTAACACAGCATCCTTAGCTGCATAAGCTTTGTGCTTATGCTTTACAGCATCCTGATGACTGTACAAACTTTGTCGCACTGTATTGCTGTGAGACACGTTAGAGTTGTCAACAAAAGTTATGTTATTCACTCCCCAGCCTAGAAGAATTCTCGCTACTGCACAACCTAAGGTTCCAGCGCCCAATAAAAGACACTTAAGGTTATAGATCTTTTCTAAATCTAAGTCAGGAACAAGACGCCACTTCATTAACTTCAAGTTTAGGGTAACAGCTCTGTCTGACAATCTAATAGAAGATAAAAATGCCATTGAGATATTTGAAATACTTATGCTTATTGCGTGTTAGTGTCCAATTCATTTTTAAATAATTACTTGGTTGGATCCATCGTATCTGACAGATTGACTATGGTAGGACCCAGTTTATCATTTAAATTGCTCTCCCAACCCACCAAATTACTCAAAAACACAGAATCCCTCTCATTTTTGTAATTTTCATACTGTTTGCTCTTGAGTGCGAAAACTAAACTTTTCTGTGTTTTATTCCCTCGTATAGATATGAATTTAATAACTTTTGAAAAATAATATGTAGGACAGTGCCAGCATAAAAGACATAAAAGATTGCGTAAAGGCCAGCCTGGATTAGAAGTTGCACATGGATCATAAAATGCAAAATATATTTCATTACATTCCTGAAAAAATAAGCAAATAAATATAGATATAAAAAAAATTATAATTATTTTCTTAAATAAAATGAATGTTTTTATACCTGTGATTGTTTTTCACTGCTTGTATTGATTGCTTTTACTCCTGCTGCTAGGTCAACAATAATCATTTTATCTCCTGATAATAAAACTGTAAAGTAATTTTTTGTCCTGCTATCTAATTGTAAAAAACCTTGACATAAATCTTTCACATGCTTGGCTTTGAATTCCTCATTGATCGACTTTGGAGACTCTTCATAGTACATTTCAGGCAACTTCAATGGAGTAGGATGCGCAACCCAGTAATAAAATTTGTACTTCTTTAAATCTGAATAAGCTAACACTAAGAATAACGACAATTTCCATGGACTTTGCAATGCTGTTCCATCTTGAATGCTGTTTATAACATCTTTTCCCATGGAGTCAATAAACTTCTCAGGATTAATTTGACGAAACGCTTCGAAGGTGTTTGTATTAATCATACGTCCACAGCAAAGAACTGACAAACTATTGTCTACTGTTTCCAGGTCTCTAAAAATTACCTGCATGAAATTAAATCCGATAGATATTTAAAGTAAAATGACTAAAATAACGAATCGTACCATAAGTATAAACTTACTCATTGAATGATGTGAAGTCCAATGTCAGTGGATTGCTGTTGTCTTCGTTCAATGACTGAAGGCCGTAACTTCCCCATATACTGATGCTTTTCTCGTCAAGTTTGAACCTGTCAATCTTCAACTCGACGAACTTCGCCCAAAAGGTGCTGTCTGTGGTCGATCTTAATTTCGAAAATTTCACGAACTTCGACATCGTTCCAAACCTCTAAAAAATGATCGTTTAGCAATAACGCGCTACCCAGACAATGATAACAACACAACTTACGAGTTCTAGACGAATTCCAAGGCCAATCGCTGAGCCAATTTATCTCGAAAAACAAATATATAGAATTATCACACTATCGACAAATGACTGATACCGTATGAGAGAATTGATGGAACGGGGGAGGGAAAACAAACATACGACAATCCTCGCTTTGGACCATGAGTTCATGAATTTCCCACGTGCGCATGCGCATGTTTTTGTAGATTGACAGAGATCGCACCCCTTTCAAAAATAATAATAAAGCAACCTGAAATAAATTTCATTCGATTCTCTCGCCAAACTATGCTGCAGTGCGAAATGTTATAATTACTTTTTAATACACAAAATATTATTTGTATAATTACTTTTACATTTATATTATAGTAAAATATACTATAGTACTATATACTATAATATAATAAAATATACTTACACTACTATGTTACTTTTATATTTTATACTATATTTTGTAATACACTACAGTATACAAAATATAATTACTTTTTATTACAAAATATTATAATTACTCTATAATACTCTGATTTACTAATTCCTAATGATTCAATCGAAATATTTAAAAGCGATAAATGTTAAGAAATGTCCTAACCACGAAATGAAAATCAACTTGAATCATTTCCTAAAATTTTACTTTAAATCACATGCGTGTTATTCACTGTAAATTAGCCCAGTATAATTCACATCCTATGGTTTGCAAATGATCGCAAGATTCGTCTATTCACCGATTAAAATTCGTTATAAAATCAACGAAAGTAATGGCGATTGTTATTGTTCTCAAGGTAGGAAAATATTGTAGGTACGGCACTGTCGATGACGTCACGAAGACAGTATGGCCGGACAGCATCGGCTGTCTGCATTGTAACGTACGAGAAACGCTTTCCGGGGGTTCCACGGGGATAATTTAAAGGAAATATGTCGGATTATTTAAGATCTGCTCTGGGATACTTGAACGGTGCCGGAAACACCAACGATTACGTCGGACAAATACTGGAAATCAACAATGTGAAACTACGCGTGACCAGACTACTTGCCGAGGGTGAGTCTGTCAACCCCTTACAGAATACTTCACTCTCATCGCACAATTTTATGTCTCGATCGAAATCGACTCTGATGTCACTGTTATTTTTCAATCACTGAGCGAAAAATACTTTATTTTCTATGCAACAGTCGTCAAACTATAGAAAACAGCGGTTGTCATTGTGCCAACAATGTGAGTTATCCAACTCTTGACATGTGTCAAGTCTGTTTTGACATTCAAACACGAGACGTCAATGGGCCAAAATTTTGCTGTATCATTATCAACATTAATAAAGAAAACCGATTAGGTTAAACGTATATGTTCAAGTGTCTATTTAGTATTCACAGGTATTATTCTGTGAGGATTTAATATGTAACTCCTGAGTGTAGTTTGCTATGTCGAATGTAGAAGTGAATTTTTATGAGAAATCTAGTAAGACATTTTTATACGGTGAATGATTGTTGATTCACTTGGAAATATCGATGCCTGGAAAACATGACCACTGAGGCATTAATATTTTTAACGCCAAAACTTCATCATGTACCTTTAAAGAACTTAAGACTATATTCTTTTTCTCGAGTTATTCATTCTGATCAATATCGAAATACTTGTATTAACAGGTGGTTGGGCTTTGGTATTTGCAGTTGAAGATGTAAATACAGGAAAAGAATATGCACTTAAGGTAGATCATCGCTGTGTTTGCATTGTTCCAAAGCAAGTTGAAAGAAATTATTCTAATCTACACTTGTGCTTTCAGAGGCTCATAGCTGTAGACGAAGATGCCAATAAAAGCATCATTCAAGAAATAGAAGTCTTGAAAAGGCTGTCTGGTCACCCAAATATAATCCAGTATCTCTATGCTCAGCGTTTGGAACGCGAAGATCGTAAAGGATACGAGTATTTATTAGTAACGGAACTATGTCCCGGAGGCACCGTCGCAGACGTACTCAGAAGTTTATCGACCAACACGTTGTCCCTTGCGCAAATCTGTAAAATCGGCTACCAGGCTACGAGGGCTGTGCATCACATGCACAGCCAGCAACCGGAGCCACTGGTACACAGGGACATAAAATTGGAAAATTTTTTAATCGGTAGCGACGGTCTGATCAAGCTCTGCGACTTTGGTAGCACTTCCAATCAGCAAATCTTGCCAAATCCATCTTGGAATGCTCAAAAACGCGCCACCTTGGAGGACCAGATGGCGAAATACACCACACCCATGTATCGAGCACCAGAGATGATGGACACGTGGAATAACGAGCCTATTGGTCCTCCGGTTGATTGTTGGGCGCTTGGCTGTATAATATACTCTCTGATAACTCTGAGACATCCATTTCCTGAAGGTATTCAATTCGCATCGTATCAGCAGCGTGACCTATTCTTATTCAATTTCATTTCATTCGCAGGTAACAAGCTCGCAATAGTCAATGGCAAGTACGCTTCGCTTCCGCCTAATCCACGTTTAGCCTGTCTGCACGACATAGTAAAGGGATGCCTTGAAGTGTCTCCAGTGCGAAGATTGACCACGTCGATGATACTGGAGCGTTTAGCAGCGATAGCCGAATCTAATAACTTCGATCCCAGAGAACCCCCGAAAGTGGAAGTTCCGGTGAAGACCCCACCACCTCCCAGACCTGTTCAACCACCACCCAGCACGCCTACTCCGCCTCCGAGGCCATCTCCTCCAGTGAACGCACCTCCCCCAAAGCCTGCTTCGGCGGCTCAAACTGCCGTTGCCAAGATCCCCGTAGCTCAACCGACAGGCCTATTTAGCTCGTTGAAAGGCGGTGCTGGTAGTATTTTAAGGAACCTAAAGGACACTTCAAGCAAAATGATGTACTCTATGCAACAGAGTATGGCCAGAACTGAGTTAGACGCCAGTTACTTAACGTCACGTATATTAATCATGCCCTATCCGGCGGATGGGATAGAGTCTGCTTACAGAGCTAACCACGTGGAGGACGTAAGAGCATTTTTACAAGCTCGACATCCTCCGCCAGCTCGCATACAATTGTATAACTTGTCTCGTGGCCGACCGAACGTGTCCAGGCTTCCTGGTAGGCACATCGACTGTTCGTTTGCCTATGCTTCCTCGGATTCTAATGCCCCGCTGTTGTCAGCCCTCTACCAAATATGTCAGGATATTTATCGGTATTTGAATGCCGATTTTAATCACGTTGTTGTGTTATATTGTAGCGTAAGTATACCTTGTTATCTACCGTACGAATTGTAAAGACGTGATGATTTTCTAACGTTGTTTCCTTCCTTTAGGATGGATACAGAGCCAGTGCGACGGTCGCGTGTACGTTATTGATTTACGCTAGAGCGTTCACCAGCCCCGAAGAAGCTATAGCGATGTTTACAACAAGACGGCAGCCTCCTCAGTTGCAACCCTCGGAATTACGTTGCATTAATTATATGAGCTTACTGAGTACCGGTATACAGCCTCATACGAAGCCCCTAGCCCTTCGTTCGTTAGTAATTAAACCCGTTCCGCTGTTTACCAGAGCAAAGGATGGTTGTAGACCTTATATAGACATTTACAGCAACGGAGCTTTAGTATTTTCTACTAAACGGCAAGAGTACGAGAATTTGAAACTGTTTGGAATAATGAAGGGAAAGGTTCAACTAGCTCTTAATAATGCCACCGTTAGAGGCGATGTTACACTGGTTATATTCCACGCCAGACAGCAGCTGGGTCGTATGATCGGCATCAAAATTGCCTCTGTTCATTTTCACACCGGTTACATACCGTTTGGTGAATCTGACTTAACATTCAAGAAAAAGGATCTCGACGACGCGCCTGAAATTGGCGGAAATTTTAGTGTTATTTTGGATATCGTGGTAGCCGAGGAGAATCCAAAAATGGCTAGAGTTCCAGCTCCTTGGGAAGCGGAAGCAGCCTCGAAATTGGAACCAGATCCATTATTCGGGTCCACCTTGGAAATGGAAGAAACTTTGGAGAGCTTCAGAACTGCTAAACCAGAAGAGGTGAGTTATAGAAAATTATTTGTTATACAGTAATTAGAGTTTAAAAATTTCGTAATATCTCGTTGCAAAAATATTAGGTTCAAAAGGAAGCGGCAGCTTCGCAAGCGGTAGAAGCGCCAGAAAGCAATGTTAACGTAGTGCAAGAAGAGCCTCGACAATCGGTAGAGGACGAAGAAGAGGAAACAAAGGAGGAAAGCAAGCTGCAAGAAGCAGATTTGTTGAATCTGGGAATGCCAGACACCAGTACCTTAAATAATACTCCAGAGGCTGCAGCAGCAAACCCGGAATTAGATATATTTTCTAACTCTAGTCAGAAAGAAAGCGATCTCTTGGGAGGCTTCGGTGATTTTATTCAGCGAGAAACGAATAACACCGTGCCCACCATTACCGATCCTGTCCAGAATGATCTGCTTTTTGGACACGATCAGCCTACTACTAGGAACGATAATACTAATAATAATTTGAACGATTTGTTCTTCAACCAGAGCCAGCCCACTACCAAGCAGAACCTCGACGATTTGTTCGATCCACTCGGTGGAAATACAGCGAACAATCTTTTAGGAAGTATGCAAGGTTCTAAACCGAATACCGCGAAATCTCCGGCTGAGGAGAACTTTCCGAGGAATTCGAGCGTTCCGAACTTCGCAGCTCAGAATAAGGATCCGTTTGCGAACCTTGCCAGTTCGCTGGGCGCTGGATTAACGTCCAGTTGGAATGGGACACCGAGAAACTCCAATACTCCACAATCCGCTAGTCCTGCTCCAGCTAGCACGCCGATACACACGAGCCCCAACACGCACAAAAATGCAACCAGCGAGAGTAATACCGCTGCTGCTGCTGCTGCTACTGCTGCTGCTGCTGCTGACAATTGTGCAACAAGCAATAAAACGAACAAATCGAGCGGAGATGCCTTTGAGGATCTGTTAGGTAGTCAAGGATACAATTTCTTCAGTTCAAGGAAAGCGGAGAAGGACAGTCCGAAGACAATAAATCAAATGAGGAAAGTAGAAGCTGCGAAGAACATGGATCCGGATAGGTTGAAGATTGCCGAATGGACAGAAGGAAAGAAGGGTAATTTAAGAGCTCTCCTGTGCTCGTTGCACACGGTTCTCTGGCCAGAAGCTGACAGGTGGCAACGGTGCGAGATGCACCAGTTGGTTTCCCCTGCGGATGTGAAGAAAGCTTACAGGAAAGCTTGTTTGGCTGTACATCCCGATAAGGTATCATTTTAAAAAAAACATGAAACTATCGATCAAAATATTGATATAAATTTGAATAACGAATGTCGATTGTGATCTTTGTTTTCTTATTATTCTTTGCAGCAAGCAGGAACAGCGAACGAAAATATTGCGAAATTAATTTTCATGGAACTAAACAATGCATGGAGCACATTCGAGAACGACGCGTCACAACAAAATCTATTTAGTTAATTATTCCGATTTGACTGTTATACACTTGTTATGTCCACGAAATTAAGGTAGTTCCTAGTGAAAAGAGAGACCCGAGAATATTATTAATTACTATTAATTGTAAGATATTAACTATATTATTATTAATTGTAAGACATGACTCTTCGTGTTGCAACATTCCGGCTAATGTTATCTTAGCTGTAGTAAAAGAAAAAAAGAGATAAGTATGGGATTATAGAGAATGCAAATTTTTGGAAAAAAAAAAGAGAAAACTGCATTTGAATAGTTACCTGTATACATGCATCTCTTTACCATATGAAAAAGGAAGCCTTGTAAGATCACTTAAAAAAGAAAAAAGAAAGAAAGAAATAAATGTATTAAGCGTAACTGCGGCATAACGTATAAATGTATATAAAGCAAAATGTAAATTAAGATTCCAAATATATAAAGATATTTTCCGGCCGACTACAGTTTCTTCCATGTTTCAACGTCCTTCTATTTTCCATCTCACCAAGACCCTAACATTTAAAAAATATATATTATAAAATATTTTGAACGCCACAATATGTAACTTCCTGTACAATAAAAAAACGAAGATTATTCATTTAAAAGTCGAGTCTTTTATTATCATTAACGACAAAGAAAATCAAATAACAACGCAATTCTAATATTCGAATTGGGAGAGGTTGGAAAATTCAAAAGGAAGAATCTGATCTTACTGTTCAATGTCTCATGGTTTACAGAAAGACGCACATGATAGATATATACGTGTAGTGTAACACGTATCTGCGCGAGGGGATAGTATGTATACCGTAGGGGTGAAATTTAAAGGGAGGGGCTGCACGAAAATGGCTGTTATACACGGGGTAAGACGACTACAAGAGGGCAAGTGACGGTTCATCCCTGTCTTCCACATTGACCAATTGACATTATTTTACGACAATTGATACGGTTACCTAATCGATAGCTATTATGTGGCGGCTAAGAAGCAATCTTCGTGCTCCTCGTCACCCACCCCCAGATCTGCGTATCTGACATATGATTCGCTTCGGGAAAAGGTAAACTATCTCCCTTATTTGCCTTCCCTTTCTGCACGTTCAAACTTCCAAAATTCGGTCGTTAAGCTTCCTCGCTTGAAACCTTGTGCTCGTTGTCACGTCGCGCCTGTGAAAAGAATCCCACTATATTTCCGAGTAAAGTGTGAAACGTGAAAAGGGGGTAGGCGCAAGTAACACAAAAACATTTTAGAGATAAAGTATGAAATAAAAGAGTAAGAAAAAAAGAAAAAAGAAAAAAACGGCTTCTGCGAAAGTAGAGCTACGTTTCGGTGTCACGTAGTCGGATTGATTGTAGTATCATTCGCGCAAAGAAACGCGACACATCTTTATCGAAAATTGTCAACAATGTGAGGCTAATTTCTAACGCTATCCGCGAATCCCAATTGCTACGCGTAATTGTTACACGAGATACATTTTATCAACGATCGAATTGTTACGTTAATGTCAATTTGAACCGATTGCAGATTGGAACCTTACGCGAATGATGTAAGTCGTAAGAGCTAAGAGCAAAAGCGTAACGAAGTGAAGAGAGAAACAGAGAAAAGCGAAGAAGATGTTCGGCTTCCCTTGGAGAATTCTACTCCTCTTTCTGCTGGGTGCCTGTTTTTGTTTCTGCTCTACGGATCTTGCCAGATCCGCGAGAGCCATTAAGGGACGATTTCGAACATCTTACGCTGCATGGCGTGTCATGCTGTGTCTGACACAGCCACAGAGCTCGCTGAAGACAGACGTGCAGAAGGCATGGGAGAAGGCGAGGCTGGAGTCGTCTCACGCGGATATGAACGTATCTTTCATAGAGGCACCACCAAAGACAGACTCGCTGTCCCACCCTCTGTCATTGTTAAACAAATTCTGCAACGATGTCAAAGGTGGGAAGACCGTGTTGAGCCTCATCATCGGAGGAGGATCTGCGGCCAAATTTCTCGTGACAGCTGCAGCTTCATTAAACATTCCAGTCTTGTGGCTACCATTCACTCACGAGGATTTCCTCAGACAGGTTTGTTGTAGTCATAATCGAGCCTATAATATTTCTAAAAAGTAAATCTCTAAACTTGACGATTATTATCAATTTGAGATTCGAATTTACAGGGGAATATCGGTCAATACGAAAGTCGAGTAGGTTCCAGTACGAAGGAAGTGGGAGCGGCTGCCGCTGCCTTGATGCACAGAGCAAACTGGCACGCATTCACTCTCCTCATAGACACCACCTTGCTACCAATGACTCATCTTTTACACGCGAATCAAACAACGTTAACGCCTAGAACGATTATACACCTTCCAACGAACGACAAGACCTTGAAGATGAGATTGAGGAGAGTTGCCGAGGAGGGTGGCAGCGGAGGAATCATAGTGATGGCTTCAGACTTGAACACCGCGCGAAAAATCTTAACCGTGGCTGGCAAATACGAGATGCTCGCGGGTAGATTTCTGTGGCTCTGGTTGGACTTGAAAGCGGAACTGAGACCTACCGAACCAAATGTAATCAGCTCTCACATTATACACAGCTCAAGATCGTCGATAGCAACGAATGAAAATCCTTCACCCGTGCAGAGTATAAGCCGAAACGCGAATCTCGTAGCAGAGAGCCAGTTGTCGTTGAATTCTTTGCCCAGTTTGGCCAACGACATACATCGACTGCAAGAGTACAGGTGGCAAAGCGAGAGGTCTGTGAATAAACAGGAAGACAGAAGCTTTAATTTCGACGACGACGACGATATTAGGATAACGGACAAAGATTTGAACTCGAAGGACTTTATGCCAGTTGGTATGCTAGTGTTGAGACCTTCTGGCATAAAATTAATGGGCAACGACCCTATATTATCCAGAATGATCAGGGAGACCTCTCAGGCGTTGGACGAAACGTTTTTAGAAGTGAAGCCGAGGCTAAATCGTTTAGGAGAGGCCCAGCTCGACGAGAACTTCATACCGGAGTGTTTTCCAAAGAGCAACGCCAAATTCCTGACGAGCAAAGTGAGGCACAATGTTTCCAAGACTCTGACTCAGAAATTACGGTCATCGGTGAGTCAACTTTCCAAAGAGAAAGCCAAGTTCCATTTGCTGAACTTGCAGGCCATAAGATTCCCTGGGAACAAGACTCAATTGAGGCACGTGTTTAAACAAGTTAAATTCATTTTTATAGATTCATTCTAAACCTAAATAGCGTTGGAAATAATATACATTTCTCTGTTACATTCCATGCAGATGGACCAAAGTCGGCACAGTGAAAGGTGGGAGAGAGGTTCATCTGGACACGATAATCTGGCCAGGCGGTGGAATCGTGCCAGCGTATTTGGAACAAGGTGGCGAGAAGATCGGCATGCCGATGTATCGCATAGTGACAGCACTGGCACCGCCGTTCACCATGGTTACGAATCTGCAAGAGGGTCTTTGCCTGAGAGGGCTGTACTGTCGTCAAGAAGACACCCTAATGTGTTGTTACGGTCTAAGCATGGATCTGATGTCCCTGGTATCGCGCGAATTAGGATTCCGTTACGACCTGTATCTAGTGAACGACGGCCTGTTCGGCAAAAGGAACGGTAGCACGTGGAACGGGATTATGGGAGAGCTGGTGAACGGTCGAGCTCAATTAGCCTTCGCACCACTCAGCGTGTCTGCTCGCCGAGCGGAGGTGGTCGATTTCACGACGCCGTACTACTTCAGCGGTGTGAGCTTCCTCACCGCGCCAAAGCTCAAGTCCGAGATCTCGCTGTTCGCTTTCCTGTTCCCGTTCAGCATGGAACTGTGGATCGCCGTTTTCACGTCACTGAACTTCACTGCCATAGCAGTGGCACTGTATGAATGGTTCAGCCCATTTGGCCTGAACCCATGGGGTAGACAACGAAGCAAAAACTTTTCGATAGCCTCTGCTTTGTGGGTGATGTGGGGTCTTCTTTGCGGGCATTTAGTCGCATTCAAGGCACCGAAGTCTTGGCCTAACAAGTTTTTAATCAACATTTGGGGCGGTTTCTCCGTTATATTTGTGGCCTCGTACACGGCTAATATAGCTGCCCTCATCGCGGGCCTCTTCTTCCACCCCGCAGTGAGCAATTACCACGACAAAAGCGTAAGCAGATACTTTTTTACATGATTTCTTTCAATTTTCTCATTGTCTCTGAATGAACTACTTGATAAATGACAATACCTCTGTTTCAGTTACTGTTGCAAAAAGTTGGCGCGCCAAGGGCATCCGCTGCCGAGTACTACGTACAGAAAGCAAACACGCAGTTGTGGTCTCACATGGCCAGATATTCCTTGTCGAACATCGCCGAGGGCGTGGAGAGATTGCGAAACGGTAGTTTAGATATACTTATAGCTGATACTCCTATTTTAGATTACTATCGGGCGATAGACGACGGTTGTCGGCTACAAAAAATCGGGGACACCATAAACGAAGACACGTATGCCGTTGCCCTCACCAAGGGCCATCCTTTGAAAGAAAGTATATCTAGAGTTATAGCCAATTACACGAGCACTGGACTATTGGATATCCTGCAAGAGAAATGGTAAACTACTTTGAGTAAAAAAAAAGAAACAAAAAAAAAAAAAAGAAAAAAATGGAAAGTAGATACCAGATGGATGGTTGTGAGAATCAGAATGTGTTGAAACAGGTATGGTGGTTTGCCCTGCATTCGAGGAAGGGAAGGAATGGATGCCGGCATTGAGCACGAACAGGGTGGGCAACCCAGACCACTGGGTGTGGCCTCTGTCGCCGGCGTATTCTGTCTCCTGGGGATGGGCGTTGTCCTTGGTACAATTATTTTAGCTGGGGAACACTTGTTTTACAAATACACGTTGCCCAGATTGAGGCACAGACCGGAGGACTCTATATGGCGCAGCCGTAACGTGATGTTCTTCTCACAGAAACTCTACAGATTCATCAACTGCGTGGAACTGGTGTCGCCACACCACGCTGCCAGAGAACTGGTCCACACAGTACGGCAGGGACAGATTGCCTCCCTGTTTCAGAAAAGCGTCAAACGAGTAAGTGACATTTTGCTTCCACGGTAGACCGATACGTTCCTCATATATCTACAAGGTAACCATGTTCCAGAAGGAACACGAACAGCGCCGAAGGCGCAAAAGCAAGGCACAATTCTTCGAAATGATACAGGAGATTCGAAGGTGAGTGCCAAAGAAAGTGGACGCTATAGGACTACTCCGATCCAGAAATAGACATTCCACATTCGCTCGTGATGCAGAGGTCTGAATCGGCGAATCGTTTCAATTTCACAGAGTCCAACAGGAGGAGAAGATAGAGACTGTGTCGGAGGAGCAAGAGAAGGTGAAAGAGAAAGAAGAGAAAGCTGTAAAGGGAAGGGAACGAAGCAAGAGCAAGAGCCCTCTGATGCCTCGCAGTCCAAAGAGATCAGAGAAGAGCAGAAGTTCCATCAACTTGTCCAGTTCCAGGCTGGGATTGTCACCGATCAGTCTGGAGGCTCCTATGAAGCCTAGAGAATTCACTCTGAGCAGCACCAACCTCAGGGCAAGGAGTCCTCTGGAAACGGTGGGTCGTCGTTTAAGCCACGGTGACGGTGGATCACCACCACCGCGTCTGGGCTCGAATTTCGGTGGTAGCGCGACGCTGAGACCCTTGGCACCGACCAAGAGCGACTCCACCGGAAGTACAACACCAACGGTCAGAGGCGAGTCCACCGGAGGAAGTGTGCACACACCCAGATACGCGAGGAGTCCAGCAAAACGAGGACAATCATTCCCAGTGTTTGCCACATTGAGGCCACCGCACTCGTCCAGTTACCAAATGTCCAAGAGCCCATTGCTGTCTCCTAATAACGAACTAACATCCGCCATCGGACGGAAGCTGTCCCGTGAATGGGGATCCGGGACTCTGGACATCAGCAGATCTTCCGAGACGGTCGCTGGCGGCTGTTCCTACACACTGAACCCGGAGATGACGTTATCCCTGGGGCGGCCGTCTCACGAGAAGATCCAGGACGACGCTCTGCCCATCAAGAAACCTATAAGAAGAGCCAGGAGCCATGAGAACAGAGACACGGGCAAGTTGATGGCTGATCTACCCTCACCGAGACTCACCGCCCAACCGGTAGTAGGAGGCCGATCGGTAAGCGAACGAACTAAAAAGCAGTTAGAGTCCGAATTGAAAGCGATTTTAAGTGCCAGAGCTCATCATCGCGACCTTCATCCCCCTTGATAGATGACTGTCTACTTCACCTAACCTTTCATAAAGAGAGAGAGATAGAGTTCTTGCAAAAGCGAGCCATAAAAAGCTTCGGGGATCGTTGCCTCTGAGGGGCTTTGGTTGATTTAAGCAATATCAGATTTATAGGTCAATTTGTAGAAGAGAAAAAAAAATCCGACAAACAGTAAAACAAAAAAAAAATATATATATATATAAAGGAAAAAAAAGTATATATATATAGACACAGTGTCTCCGGAGATAATTAAAGTGTAACACAAAAAAGAGATTCTCTTATGAGGAAAAAGCGAAATCTCTTTATCTGTTCATGTTGTTACGTACATTGATAATACTGATAGAGTATGTTGATTAAAAAAAAAGAAGAAAAAAAATGGAAAAAAAAGTGCTATAAAACTTTAGTAGATTGTCTTAATGAGTAGCGACTTAAATGAGTAAACTAAAGTATTTTCTTGTTGGCATTTTAACTCTACAGAGGCTGTCGGTCTGGGCGAGTCTTTCTTAAAATTATAATATGATTATTTAGATGTCGTACACTGCCGTAATTCTCGATATTCCTTCTGATCATTCGTAGACGACTCATCGACATTTTTTCAGTTTACGATCTGAAACAAATTAGTGACGGAGATTACAATGAACAACGGCGCATATTAAAGTAGAAAGAATTGACAATGAAGATAAACTTAAGTGAAAGCTGAGAATCGCTGGTCTACGAAATTTTGCTGACTCGCATACTGCCATATAACTTTTAGTATTTCTCTCATAGAGAAAGAATGAGAGAGAGTGTGTGTCTGTGTACGTGTGCGTGTGAATAAGAGAGAGAGAATGAGTGAAAACGAGAGAAAGAGAAGGAGAGACTCGCCTATCGGACTCTCAGCGTAGAATGACCATTTACTAAAAAAGAAAAA
>NW_025109998.1:0-66389 GCF_011392965.1 Frieseomelitta varia | reverse complement strand
AAAAAAAAAAAAAAAAAAAAAAAAAAAAAAAATACATAATCTTATTAAAAAAAAAATAAAAAAAAAATAAAATATCTCATTCAGAAAGAAGAATAAATAATAAAAAATATATTGAAAGGCGGATGAAATTTTAATCGGATGAGTCACTTTTTTACCGATCGCAGGAATACCATCGTGCGAAATTAAATTCTATAGCAAACATTTGACGACGACGATTATATGCACGCATTAATCATCCTATTTGTAATTTCATTCAGTGATAGTGGAAAAAAATCGTGTGTTTATTATGCAGTATCTTTCCATTAGACTGATAGACGAGGAAAAATTTAATCCAACGGAATTGCACACACGCATTCACAGAATCATCGGAATTGAACGTATACGTATACTACGCGCTCTCTGTTATATTTGAAAAATTGTTCTTTTTCCTCCTCCTATATTTTTTCCTGCCCTTTTCCTCATCAAGTTGAAAGTGGGGGCTATCATCTCCTTCCAATTTGATCCCAGCTATCCTTACTTAGACTGTTAGAATGAATGTGTGGGACTAAATTAATTAATCGAAAATAATTGATGAGCGAGGCCTTAGGAGTAGTCGATCCGCCCAATTCTTTACTTATGGATATAGCGTTTAATCGTATTACCGAGCAATTCGCTATACACAATTATACATTATACATAGAGGATAGCGATTTAGTTTCATAGTCTTCTCGTTAGGTACTCTATCCGACACTCGTAACTGAAATTCTTGAAAGTCTAATGAGGTAGAGACTCTCACGAATGCACGTTAGATCCCTGAAATTCGAAAATACGTCTTCACTAAATTCAGATTTCACTATTCAGCTTCGGAGACTCTACAAAACAACATAAATTACTTGCAGGTTGATCACGTACACTACTATTCAACTACTTCATCCTGCTGCATAATTACACATTTGTTTCACAACATTTACACAATTGTCGGCACCTAAATGTTTATGTCTGTCATTTTTTAACTAATAGAAGCCATTCAAGAGTATCCCATACAAGAAGAAGTATTATTGTTACAAAGTGATTTCCATAAATTTCTTTCAATTGGATAACAATGAAAAATGACTGGCTTGCTTGCAACGGCAGATTCAGGAAGTAATCAAAATACAAAGATATAGGGGGCCAGTTTAGAGTCACCCGAGCCTAACATAAATCAAAGATAGACTTATTAAATTAATTAATAGCTGTAACATTCTTTAATAAGTGGGTTCTGCCAATAATTTAGTTCAGTAGTGATCACATATATTCTTTTCCCTCGATTTATTCTGGAATGCATAACAAAAGAAAAAGAAAAGAAAGAAAGAGAGAGAAAGAGAGAGGAGAAAGAAGGAAAGAAACCTGTCTTCTGAAAGTCCTTGTACATATATGTCTTCTACTCTAGATACCTGAAGAGGCATTATTGCACTGAATTAAAGGTCGAGCCCCCTACTTCATTGTGCGCCAACAAGAACCTGTACAGCATATGAACATTTTATGGAAAGATCAGAGCAAATTTTGTCAGTAACTTCTGTCTTTATCACTCAATTGCAAATCAAATATTAGAAAAATTACTACATGCGATAATCAAAAGATCTGAATCGGCCTATTTAAGATAGGAAGAAATAAAATATATTTTATTCTCCTCGGTTAAATTACTAGAAAATTCTTGCATCTTTCGGTGCTCTTTTCTTTCCATCTGCAAAATTAGTATCACGAAGTGTTCTCATTCATTAATAAGACTCACAAAATAGAAACAATAGATTTACAAACTTTCGAAAATTCAAACGAAATGAAAGAAATATTTATCGCTTGATAATAATAAATCTAACATAAATTTGTGCGACTCAGTTATTAGAAATAACTAGTAATTAAAGTATTATTAACATCCTAATAGATTTAACACATTATTCCCATATGTCTAATGGCAATAAGATTATTCTACACTATAAAACACTGCCATAATTTCAACTATTGTTATATTGCTTTTAAGATCCTGCCAAATAATATCATCACGTTAGATGCTGTAATGTATCGAACACATTCTTCAAGGGTCTCTTAAAAACATTAGAAACTTTTTAACGAAGAACAATGTTTCATTACACATTGCAAAATTAAATCAAGAAAGATATTTCTTCTTTGAGTTCGCAACAGGATATTTGGATTTGTTGCTTAATTATGAGAACATTTCCAATGTGAATTCCAACAGAATACCAACAAATTAACAGATAAGAACTGTTAAATGCTAGTAGTTTGTTAGTTCATTGAATTCTATGCATAAAAAAAATGTCTCAATTCACAGATCAAGGTTCCTACTATCCTTGAAATTTATTTTTTCAACAATTACAGCGGAACTTTGTACATTGTGAAGATTTACTAGTAAGCCTCTCTTGACTGCATAGAATGCAATGCTAAAAAAGAAAAAGAAAAAAACTAAAGCTCAATATACTTTGGTACTGCTCTTTCATTTTGCGAATAGTAAGAGTAAAAACTACCAAGATTTAATTTATAAATCTATACCAAGGAATAATCATTGCTTTAAAAAGATCTTCAATTTGGTAGATCAATCATTACTTACGTTGCATTAAAGTTGCTCAAGCCAGGACATAAACGTAACGCGTACAACTTTAAGGGAACGAAGTATGCATTGAAAAAAAATCATAAGATAGAAAATTACACGAAGTAGTTGTAAAAATCACAGAGTTTCTGTTCACGACGGTGACTTGTTGGCGTACGGTATTAGGTTAGGTTCCTCGTAACCTACCTCGTCTCTCTTGTTACGCCTACTATTATACTGTTATTGTTGAAAACTCCATATTAATAAGAAATAAATATATTGTCTCAAAATGAACGTCGTCGCTGGTTCCTTTCAATTTCGTCGAAACTCTTAACGTCAACCTATAACCTCGTCGTCTCACGACTCTTACATAATTAACTCATGAATATGCAACGAAAAATCCGTGATTGTCATTGTTGTTTATACTTGCAAACCTTTCCAACAACCTTCCCAATATTTACCTTTCAACTTTGCCAAAATCATGTAGAACGCAAGTGTACACACATAACCTAACAAACATTTGATACATTTAAAGAAATCTCCAGACGAGAAAATGCGAGCCAGAGAATTTACAGGACGTGTTGGTTCAAAGATGCACGAACGGTTTCAAAGGTAGGTACCGAAGTGGATAGTTATCTATGTGCTTGATCATCACAGCGAAATAAATGCAAGTCATTCGCGTCATCTACGATCACGAGTGTTGTGCTTCACGGCCGAACTTGTATTTGTTTCGTGCGCAGCTACTCGTGTGGTAACCATATACTTAGACATTCTGGTTCACTTATTACCTTATTATCGAGGCACGACCGAATTGCTTGCAATTACAGTGGCATGTAAATACAGACGTGTTCCGCTGTTTGTCTTCCAACAGTAATTGTTTCTTTGCCTCACGTATCCGCGGTTTTTGCCGCCCAAATTCTTGCAAACATGCATATGAAACACTGATGTATATATTACCAAGCATGGGTGGTACGTAGAGTTTTCATTCAGAAGCCGATTTCGAGTAACAAAGAACAATCCTTATCAACGTCCTTAAGCAATGTGTTAGAATAAGCGTCGAGAACGTATGGGAAAATAGTGAGTACGCACGGAGAACCAGTATCAATGCTCATCTTGGATAACGGCGAACTTGTCAACGCACAGGATTCTCTGAAAGCACGTGCAAATGGTAATTTTCACGGTTGACGTGAGCCGACATCAACATTACATTTATTAGTATCTAGTGTCTATTCAATACCTAAGTGACAGTGAGCGAATTCGATGAATTAATTGGCGATTCAGCTTTCCAAATTATGACTGTTCAGTTACATCTCCTCTGCCCCTCTTAATTTATTTATACATCGGGGAATTTATCAGGATTGCGAACTTTCTTCGTGATTTGTTCATATTTTGTCTGTTTTGCCAACGGTTCCTCGATAATTTCAGTAAGTACAACGATTATTTTGTTCTTAAAATATGACTTACATATGTAGTTTAACTGTATGATGTTCTGTTTACTTTATCTACTATCTGTTACTAAGTTTAATTATTTCGTAGGTTATTTTAATGGATGAGGAGGATTGTTGTATGAAAAAAGAAGCTCCTAGCAGCTTCCAATCCAAGAATGTTGGATCTAGTTCTTCATTTATGATCGAAGGTGAAGGTCTGGATTCTCCAGAAAAACATGGAGATCTTGGTGACATGACCTTTTACATGGCAAATTATATTAAAGACGCTATGAAGATGATGTTCATTATGCGTAGTCATCATATGCTTACCGATGTTGTACTAGAAGTGGAATCAGAGTTGTTCTATGCACATAAAATTATTTTAGCTGCAGCTAGTCCATATTTTAAGGTATTTCATCCTTTAAAAACACAAGAGATATATATTAGATTAGCAAAAAATTACATTTCTAAAATATTCCAGGCAATGTTCACGGGGGGCTTGAAAGAATCTGAAATGTCTAGGGTAAAACTTCAAGGTGTTAGTCCAACAACAATGGCACGTTTAATGTATTTTATGTATACTGGTCGTATAAGAGTCACAGAGATTACAGTGTGTTCCCTTTTATCAGCTGCCACCATGTTTCAGGTATATAAAAGATGAGCATATTCTTATAAAGTATACATCACAATGTTTAACAAGTTACTTTCACATCTCTGGTATAGGTTAGTAATGTCATAGACGCGTGTTGTGTATTCTTGGAAAGACAATTAGATCCCACAAATGCTATTGGAATTGCTAATTTTGCTGAACAACATGGTTGTCAAACTTTGTGTCAGAAAGCGAATCAATTTATTGTTCAACATTTTAGTCAAATATGTCAGGAAGAAGAATTCCTACAATTATCGGCAATACAATTGATAGCACTAGTAAGAAAAGATGAACTGAATGTGCAGGAAGAGAGAGAGGTATATAATGCAGTGTTAAAATGGGTTAAATATAACGAAGAAGCCAGGGGACCCAAAATGGAGCATATATTGCATGCAGTAAGATGTCAATATCTTACTCCTAATTTTCTTAGAGAACAGATGAAGAATTGTGACGTTTTGAAAAAAGTACCTGCATGCAGAGAATACCTTGCGCAGATCTTCAAAGATTTGACACTTCATAAAAAGCCGGTGGTGAAAGAAAGAACACCCAATACTCGAAGAGTGATATACATAGCTGGTGGTTTCTTAAAACATTCTTTAGACGTACTAGAGGGGTATAACGTAGATGAAAAAACTTGGACTCAACATGCTAAACTAATTGTGCCAAGATCTGGTTTGGGTGGAGCATTTTTAAAAGGGATGTTTTATGCTGTTGGTGGAAGGAATAATTCGCCAGATAGCAGGTAAGTTTTTTAGAAACGACGATACTAAGGAATTAAACTCAAAATTTTAAAGAATTCCTATGAACTTGCAGATACGATAGTGACTGGGTTGATAGATATAATCCAGTTACAGATCAATGGAGAGCTTGCAGCCCAATGTCTGTCCCAAGGAATAGAGTAGGAGTAGCTGTTATGGATGGATTATTATACGCTGTTGGAGGTAGCGCAGGTGCAGAATATCACAATAGCGTTGAATGTTACGATCCAGATCACGATTCTTGGAGTAACATAAAACCAATGCACATTAAGAGACTGGGAGTTGGAGTAGCTGTAGTTAATAGGTAAAACTTGCGCATTATTTAAATCTTAAGATTTAAATGAAATGTGTCTATATATTGAAATTATAACAGATTACTTTATGCCATTGGTGGATTTGATGGGACAAACCGACTGAACTCCGTGGAGTGTTATCATCCCGAAAATGATGAGTGGACAATGGTTTCATCTATGAAATGTAGTCGATCAGGAGCAGGAGTAGCCAATCTTGGACAATATATATACGTGGTAGGAGGGTATGATGGAACAAGACAATTAAACTCTGTTGAAAGATATGATACGGAAAGAGACATGTGGGAACATGTCAGTAGTGTCACTATTGCTCGTAGTGCGCTTAGTGTTACAGTACTAGATGGAAAATTGTATGCGATGGGTGAGAATCTGAATGTACTTACTTACAAATTGAATCTTATTTGCATTTTTAACCCTATCAATTAATTTTTCTTTGTTTTCTAATTTCAGGAGGATACGACGGTGAACATTTTTTAAATATAGTTGAGATTTACGATCCTGCGAAAGACACCTGGGAACAGGGAGTACCAATGACTTCAGGAAGATCGGGTCATGCAAGTGCGGTATCCTACCACCAATGTCCCATTCATTGCGATCATTTGGACCATAATATGTCTCTAGAAAAGCCACCGTCGTGATACATGTAATTGTCGGGCGTTAAACTTAGATATTAATAAGAAATTCTTAATCTGAGGGCATGAATAAAAGAAGCAAAGGAGAAATAATGGAAATGGTTGTTCAAGCAGTGAATAAGTGACAGACCGATAATTATTTTTGAGTTGTGGTTTAAATTCAGTTCTGGAGATTGAACTTCATTAACATTCTATAATTTTATTGTGGACGATATACGATTAATATACGATATGTATGTGCTTTTATAAAGTAATAGGAATATATACAATGTTATACATATATATGTATATTACTTATATAATATATATATATATTATATATACATATTATTTTAAAATACTTTTATAAATTTTCTTATTTCAATTGCTGTACATTTGTATATATTATTAAAGAAATATGACATATACATATATGTGCGTAGGCATGTATACACATGTAAAATATTTCTAATTCGTGACGATTTTTAATCTTATTAATTATGTACCTAATTATTGTATGTTAAGAAACGTTCAACTGAGAAATACAAATGTTTTGAAAGAATTAAGAAAAACGAAAAAATACATATATATATTTAAAATATCAATATTCTTCTTAATAATAAAAAAAATGAATTAATTAAAATATGATAGAAAATTATTTTTATTTAATTTAGTTGGAGACATAAATTTAATGCATTTATGTCATTTATAGTAATTCACTACCAGTCCGAAAATGTATGTGGGAGTTAAAAAACTGGTTCTGTTGTCAAGATGGACCACACCGATCGATATTTTCGAAAGCAACAAAACGTAGATGAACCGACAATTAAAATCTACCTTTGTACCTTGTATAGCAACAATTACTAAATTCCAAAGATATTCGACAATTTTTCAACAGTTTCATTGTAAATAATACCTCCATTGTGTTTAAAACATTCAGTGTTTACTTGCTAGCGAGGTGATTTTGCAGCGAGGTTATGAACATTGTAATTATTTAATATTTATGTGAATGATAAACGATACATAAGATCATGAGAATAACAAATTCCTTCGCGATAATTTCTATCAACTGTAATGCAACAAAAATTCGATGGACTACGTGAAATTCAACAAAATCCAACGATGAAATCTGTGTATAAATTGTTTTTTCTGTGCCTTATCTTCACTGTACTGATAATACTACTTAATTTAACAAATTTCTCCAATAAAGTCTACGATGCACCCACCAAAGAAACCATTGCTGTTTCTACCACTGTTAAAAAGTTTCAACCACCTTTCATAACAGGAGAAGTGACAATTTGCGTGGTAGTTTGTGGAGATAGAGTAGATGAGGCGTTAACAATGCTCAAGTCTGCCATAGTTTTTACACGTGGATCTTTGCAGTTTGTTATTCTGGCAGAGACCAGTTTAATTCCTGCTTTCAACGAGAAATTGGCAGAATGGAAGCTTCTTTCAAACAAAACTTTTGATTTCGTTGTCAAGCCTATTACATTTCCTGAAGGCAGTGACGTAACTATGTGGAAGAAATTATTCAAACCTTGTGCAGCTCAACGATTATTCCTTCCCGTAATTCCATAAAAATCAAATTAATTAGAAAAAAATAAGGATCATTGCATGTATTAATGTTTCAATACACGGTTCGTTTGTTGCAGTCAGTATTAAATGATATAGATGCTGTTCTTTATGTGGACACAGACACACTATTCTTGGCTCCACCAGAGAAAATTTGGGATGAGTTCAAGAAAATGAATTCTAGCCAACTAGCAGCTTTAAGTCCGGAACATGAAGATCCTAATACAGGATGGTACAACAGATTTGCCAAACATCCTTATTATGGAAAACTGGGTGTGAATTCTGGAGTGATGTTAATGAACCTGACGAGGATGAGAGAATTCAGATGGATAGAGTATGTGATACCAATTCACAAGGAATATAAATTGAAGATAACATGGGGAGATCAAGATATAATAAACATTATATTCCATTACCATCCTGAAAAGCTGTATGTCTACTCTTGTAGATACAATTATAGGCCCGATCATTGCATGTATATGCCTGTCTGTACAAAGGCAGAGAAAGAAGGTGCTTTGGTTTTACATGGTTCTAGAGGCACTTTCCATTCTCAAAAGCAACCTCCTTTTAAGGCAATTTATAGAGCCATGCAAGAATATCAGTTGAATACAGATCCCTATGATTATTTATTGGTGCCAATGAGAAACTATTTAGCCTTGGAGCATAAGTCAAATTGTGGCAAAGTGTGGAAAGTATTTATTATCCAGCCTGAGTTGCACTTAGGACAACAATAATATTTAAACGTATTTTCTAATATACAAAGAAAAAACATAATCATTGTAGTACTTCCTCTTCAACCTGCCATTAAAACAAAATGGACTGCTACACGATATTTAAAACACAATACAGTATGAACAATTCTATCCATATGTAGGCTCACTATGTTCCATAGTGCATCCTGATTTTATTTGTTAACAAGTGCGCTGTGATTGTTACTATTTAACATAAAAATGAAAAACAGGACCATGTTATTATAATTATTAGCTAAGATGATTTCAATAATACTCTTTGAATGTAGCTTTAGATAAAATTTGTAGAATTACTTTGTATACTTAAAACTTGACGTACTAAGTCACTTCTACAAAATGTTTACTATCATTAAGTGAAACGTATATTGTTCAAAAATGTTTTTACAAAAATTGTACGCGACCACGTTACAAAATACTTTTGTATACTTCGTTATTTTGTTATTCTGTAATATATGTTCTTGTGATACTTTTTTTACATGAAATAAAAAGAATCGTTCAAACCTAACAGAGTGCCGTTCTACCAATAAACGAAGTCACGATAACACGCGCTATAGTAGTCTGAAGAGAGGGGGTCATTACGTTGAAAGGGTCCCGAATAAGGGAGCTGTAGTGCGGAGATACGCTCTTACGAGTTACGATCACTCGCGTGAAATTGTGTTACTAAGTAATCCTAATATTGTGTTTTCTTCCTTCTTCCATTGGGAAGTTCAACAATTGTTCAACTTACTTGGAAGATCTCGGTGTGAGATCAACCATGTACAAGAAGCCTTAAAACGAGGAGGAGGAAGATGGTATCTACGATCTGCGATGAGGCACGATGTGTAACCAATGAATTAGCGTCCTGATAACAATCACATGGGCGTTATTAAAACTGATAAGAATAAATTATAGATCAGTAAAAGGTAAATCGAGAGATAGTACACGTCAGACATGGAGAGTTTTGATGTTTCTTTTCCATGCTAATTTCCATTTACGTCCGCACGGTAACGTCGTTCTCTACTCGGTCCCAGAGCAAAGGTAAGAGGATCTAGCGGTTGTTTGAAGAAGAATACATATTCATCTTTGATCTTTCATGCGTGAAACATGAGACACAAACTACAGCGAGTAACATTTGAATGAAATTAATAACTGTAAGAATTGCAATACGAGTTAATTCGTTAAATCAGCACAATACGACCTTCCAGTGGTTCTCTTCTCTGATAGATCAGTTTCACTATTATTACATTTTTAGTATATTATTCTCTCTTATTACTTTGAACTTATGATCCAAATCTAACTGTTTTGAAGTTTAAAAGTTATTACATGAATTGTCTTATTTTAATCGATAAAATTTTTATTGATACCTGTATTGGATCGTAGGTGAAATAATTACGTTATCGAAATGAAATTTTCGCTCACCTGAATATTTGTTAAAATATTTTTCTTGCTTGGCATTAATCGCATTTGAATGATCTCATTAAACAGCTTTAGATATTCCATTTTTTTCCATTGTTTTCTAATTCATTTATCTCTTTATTTTCATTATCTCGAACGTACATACATACATATTATAACGTAAGTAGGCTTCCTGAAAACATATCAGTAATCAGAAAAAAACACTTGACGATTTCAATAATTTAGACAAATTGAAATAACTTGGAGGAGAATTCAAAAATTAAACGATAAAAAGAATGGAGTAACGCATAAACTAATAAAGCATAAGTGGAAAAATCTAAGAATAAATAATAATTAAAATACTGAGAAATCTGCATTGAACTTTATATAATGATTTATAAGTAAATTTGATAAGTAAAAGTACGATGTAAAAAAAATATCGCTGTGAGGAAAAAAATACAGGTTTGAGATTCGTTATCCACTTACGAGACATTCAATTAACAATAAGTCAAAACTAAAATTAAGGCAGAAAATCCTGTTCTTATTCCGCAGAGGTAAGCATGCCGCTGTTCAAAACGCATCCCGCCCCCAAGTCCCCTACGTCGGAGAAGGTTCTAAATGGTAGGTCTCATTGCCATAATCATCATAATCACCGAAACGGCAACGAGAATGATCAAAAAGAATCTGAAGGGACATACAACCAGCAACAGAATGGTAATCTAGAGCAACGACGAAGACTGCATAGATCTCCTCCGGTCTTTCATTGTCAACTGGCTCATGGAAGTCCTACAGGATTGATATCGGGATTCAACAATGTGCGAGAACTTTATCAGAAAATAGCTGATTGCTATGATATATCAATGGAAGAAGTGAGTCTCCTATTATTTAATTTCTATTAACTCCTATCAATTGATCAATAGAAATAATTTATCTGACATTTTTAGAATTGTTTAGAAAAGAAAATATATCTATAGTTCTGTATTTTGTTGCTTCTATTTATTATGTAATTAATTACGGGGATTATTTAAGAATTAGTTCTTGCGATGATAGAACAGCAATTACAATGGACAAATCGAGTTCTATAAACATTTAATTATTTGAAAACTTTTTAAATTTATAGTAAAAAAAAGAAATAGTTGCAAAATTCTTCCTACGATTTATTTACTCAGTTGTAGTACACAAAATAGCGTCGTTCGTCATAGGGTGAATATCCCGGATACAGGAAACATCGGTTCCGGGCTGTGGCCTCTGGCCGATCTGGCGTATACTAGAGCTAAGTGCAGCTTTCCGTGTAATAACAGAGAGTAAAAGGTAGTAGAGCATTTGCTAGCCAAGCTGTATATGTAATATCGTTTAAATCGGAGACAGTATTGGACTGGCTTCTGTAATACCGTTTAAGAACTCTGGTGAAAGTTGACTTGCGGTTAATTGTATTTAAGACATTTTAATTTGCGGAATTTCTTAGCACAATGCAAAGATGATAAAGACTATAACGACATAGATGACGCGATAATGGGATTTAGATTTTCAATAGAAATCAGTATCAAAAATGACCTTTATTCGAAATAAAGTAATCTAATTTTTTTAAAATCCTTTATTATTATTTCATTGTTTTCTAAATCTTTTCCAAATGTAAATGTGAAAAGAACTGACATAGGAAAAACCAATATAATGGAAGAGAGAGTTTGATGACTTTGAATAACTATCTTTGACCCTAGATATATCTTTAAAATAAGATGTGATATACAAAGATTATTTTTTATTCTTGATTATTCCAGATTCTTTTCTGCACTCTGAATACTCATAAAATTGATATGAATGAGTTATTAGGAAGTCAGATAGGAGTAGGCGATTTCATATTTGCACACAAAAAAGGTAAAACTATAAATTTTGTATCGTTTTATATTTTGAACATTATGTTTTGTTGGACCTTCCTTCAATTATTACTAATTTGCTCCTTTTTAGGAAGACCTAAAGAGATAGAACTGGTGAAAACGAACGAGTCCCTCGGATTAACTATAACTGACAATGGTGCTGGCTGCGCCTTCATAAAACGAATCAAAGAAGGCTCGACAATCGACAAGATAAAAGTAATCGAGGTTGGAGATCATTTGGAGAAGATCAACTCAACTAGTCTAATTGGCAAGCGTCATTTTGAAGTAGCAAAAATGTTAAAAGAGATTCCTATGGGTGAAACATTTACCTTGAGACTTGTAGAACCATTGAAAAATGGTTTTGCTAACATTGGTCCACGAGGAGATATGAGAAAAGGGAAGAAATCCGGTTATGGAACTGGAAAGGAAACGCTCAGGTTCAAAGCTGATGGAAGTGCCCAGATTATACAAGAAGTAATTAATTACCTTTTGTAAAAAGGAAGATGAACTATAATAGAGATTCTTGTAAAAAAAATTCATTTTTTCTCTTGTTGTTGACTACCAGGTGGATAATACCGCAACCATAGGTATAGAAAAGATCAATGTGATTCTGGAGAGTTTCATGGGCATCTACGACACAGAATTAGGTACAATAAAATCATCCAATAGTGTATATAAAAAATTTACAAATGCAATTACAAAGTTTGATACATTTGTTGAATTCTTCTTTCAAATAGCTACGCAAATTTGGGAGCTTGCAGAGGACAAGCGTAACAGCAGTGAATTTGCAGAAGCAATTGACAATTCGGATTTAGAGGCTTTTGGATTCACAGATGACTTCGTTATTGAGTTATGGGGTGCCGTGACTGATGCCAGGGCTGGAAGACATCGATAATGCCGCCGATTATATGGCAACTAATAGGACCAAATGAAGAAAGGACCAAGAAGAACCATTATGAGCTTAAAATTTGTGCTATAGAAATGTGGTATTCAATAATTCAACTGTAAATTATTTGTAGGAATTAGTATTTTGAATTTGTACAATTTATATTATAAATTTATACATATCTAAAATTATACAAAATAAAAATAAAAAAATATATTTGAAAGAATTATAGACATCTATTATCATAAAAATATACCAAAAAATATAAAAATTTGATTAAATATTTGTTAATTATTATAACAAATAATATAAAGATATAACAATTAGAGAGAAAATAACAGAGAGTTTTTCAAACTCTTGCTTTAAAAAATCATTACAAAATTATTTGACTTATTGACAATGATATATGCATGACTAATCGTTTCCTTTAGAGATACAGAATACTTTATTTCGTTTAAATTTAAATCTTGGTACATTTTTCTTATTAATAAAGATCGAAGAATAAATAAAAATCGACCAATGAGAATCAAAGGAACTGTTATCTATGAAGTTAGTATCAGCGCTGATTGCTGACTGAACGTTTTAACGTTTTAATATTTAACCTACAACGAAAATTTTTGCCACGAAAATGGTTTTTGCCATAACTAGGGCCAGTTGTATATTTTTTCGTACTAACACGAGATCTAAAAATAATTATAAATATCTTAAATTGTCAAGGGTACGTAATATTAATATAAAAATATACCGACTAACCTATCTTCTTATTAGTAAATGATTTGTTATCTATTATGTGTACTATTAATTGTATTCTTTATTAAGTAAATTTTATATCTTTATCATAAATTTTAGATTTATCGAATTTTTTAATTTATATATATAGAATAACGAAAAATACGCAATAAAAAAAGATTTAGATAATTGTCATATTTACTATACTGTTCTTTAGTAAATTAAATAAACATGGAATGAAACTACTCTTTGCTAGATATGCGCAGTGAATTTTTCCATAAAAACCGACATCCCTCAGCCAGAAGAAGAGGCCCCAAAGTTAAAATCACCAATAGGAAATGGAAAGGTGTTCAAGACTGTAGACGAAGCTATATCAGACATGCCAGATGGTGCTAAACTTCTGGTTGGTGGATTTGGACTTTGTGGCATTCCTGAAAACTTAATTGCGGCTGTATTAAAACGAGGTTCCAAAGATCTAACTGTTGTTTCAAATAATGCAGGGGTTGAAGACTTTGGATTAGGTATACTTTTGAAGGAATGTAGGATTAAAAGAATGATTGCGTCCTACGTTGGTGAAAACCCTGAATTTGAGAAACAGTACCTCAGTGGTAAATTAGAGGTTGAATTAACACCGCAGGTAAACTAAAAAACTTTCAATTAAATTACAGAACATTGAAGAAAAATTTCACAGTAACACTTTTTTATACATATACAGGGTACATTAGCAGAACGTATTCGAGCAGGAGGTGCTGGTATTCCAGCGTTTTACACTCCTACAGCATATGGAACAATAGTTCAAGAAGGTAACATCATCGTAAAATATGATGAAAAGGGAAATCCAGAGATATCTGGTGAACCAAGGAATGTGGCACAATTCGGTGGAAGGAACTACGTCATGGAAACTGCCATAACAGGAGATTTTGCTCTCGTGAAGGCTTGGAAAGCAGACAAAGCTGGCAATTTAATTTTTAGAAAATCAGCCAGGAATTTCAATCCGGTGATGTGCAAAGCAGCTAAAATCACTATTGTGGAAGTAGAAGAAATTGTAGAAACTGGTCAACTGGATCCTGATCACGTTCATTTGCCAGGAATTTTTGTGGACAGGATTGTCAAAGGTTCTTCGTATGAAAAACGCGTGGAGGTTCATATGCCTTTGTCAAATTAAATATTTCAATATCTTAGAGGATTATTAAAACGTTCGCTTCTTTTGTATTAGAAACGGTATACGAAGCAAAATGTGAAGCCCAGAAAAGTGACACCAGCAAGCAAAGCAAGGGACAGAATCATTAGACGAGCCGCCTTCGAATTCAAAGACGGAATGTACGGTAAGAAATTCAAAAACAAATACATCGAATTAAACAATTTTCTACTAAATAAACTTTCTATAGCTAATTTGGGAATCGGCATACCCATGCTGGCTTGCAATTACATTCCGAAGAATGTGAAAGTGACACTGCAGTCCGAAAATGGTATCCTTGGTATGGGTCCATTCCCGGACGAGTCAGAACTCGATCCGGACTTGATAAATGCTGGAAAAGAAACAGTCACGATCCTTCCTGGAGGCTCTTTCTTTAGCAGCGACGAAAGCTTTGCAATGATTCGAGGGTACTTACAGGAGACTGAATATTTAATTGTTTTTACTGTTAGTGGAAGATCGTACATTTGAACCTTTTTTCAGAGGTCACATCAATTTGACGATGCTTGGTGCTATGCAAGTTTCAGAGAATGGAGATCTAGCTAACTGGATGATACCCGGAACTATGGTGAAAGGAATGGGTGGTGCAATGGATTTAGTTTCTGCAGAAAGTACAAGAGTGGTAGTTACCATGGAGCATAAAGCTAGAGACGGAAGTCCGAAGATTTTGAAAAATTGTACTTTACCTGTTACAGGTAATTTTCCTCATTGGAATATTTCGTAAGACAGACACGGTTACGCGTATTTTAATTCCAGGTCAACAATGTGTGGACTTAATAATCACAGACATGGCAGTATTTGAAATAGTTCACGGAGAAGGATTGAAATTAATTGAAATCGCGCCAAACATTGACATCAGTGACGTTGTTAGTTCTACGGGTTGCGAATTCTCAGTAGCTGATGATCTTCAAGAAATGAAACAAGTAGATTCGGAGGACTGTCAGTAACTTTCTTTAAATATCAACAAAGTCACGCAAATTTTCTTCGCCTAAATTCTGATAAAAAGAATGAAAATGAGTTACGATCATTATTTTCTAATTATAAAATTACAAAGTCGTCTTTATCTCTAAAAATTGTGATGTGTTAATTATAAATGTAATATAATTGTAAATGTAAAGTATTTATACTGCATAAGTACTTTATGCAACACAGTAGCTAGGTTCTAACAAAGGTAATATAGTTTTGTAATATATATTCATTTATACATTGGTTTTTAAATATAAGCGCTGCTATCGAAATCTAGTGTTTTATCTAAACTTTCTTGTTTTTAGTTTCTATCGAACTTATTCTCTGAATTTGGCTTTTACTTTCGCTGGAAGTGGTAACAGGTACAGAACACTGTTAAATATGCTCAGTCCAACAGCAAAAGCTAAAGAAATTAACAAGTTTAGATCAACGTTCAATACTTCTGATATATTCTCGCCTTCACGTGTAAACCGTTCTATTAAATAAGCTCTCCCATCTGGGTATCTGCACAACTCTGGTATTCCAGGACACGCGAAACTTTCATTGTAATGCAAATTTAAAAACGCAGGTACATCAATGGCCAATTGATTCAAAGCCAATGATGCGTACCTGGCAGGTAATGCAGTGGAAACTGCAGCAAGCCAATAAGGCAGACCTTTCAGACTTCTGATAGCTCCGGATCCAATTATCAAAAACACCAAGGTCATGTATAACACAGTTATTGCACCGGTGATAGGTCTACCAACTACCATGAGCACTGCAACGGTTATTTGCTCTGCTGCCACATAGCTAGCCCATAAAACACCACAGGCATAAGCCCAGGTAGATAAATGTAGCTCTAAAATAGGTGCCAGAATGCCAATAGTGATCATGGTGGATATAAAACTCAATGGCAAGCTCAGCAATGCGTACGCAGTCAAGAACATTGCTCCACCATAGAGACCTTCTCTTTTCTCTTGGTAATATCTGGCCCTATAGCCTGGAACTTGACAATTAACAAATGTTATGTAATGCTGATATGTCAAGTTGCGCGAAAAGATAAAAAAGATTAGTCTACATGCACTTACAAAGGAGAGCTGTGCACGCTATTCCAGCAACGTAGAACAGAGTCACTACATTGAAGACTAGACCGCCTGTTTGCAAAAATATTCTGGATTGCACAGGGGTTGAATGCGAATAGAGGATACTCATCAGAGCTATGGAAAACGGTAGCAATAATAGTCTGGCAGTAAAGTGCCCCAAGCCAGATTTATTGAAGGCAAATGTTGCTGCCATACCTCTCCTAAAACGTAAAGATTACATCAATTGTTTCAGAGAAGAGCCATACGTTTCTAAAAATACATACAAATATAGAGCGAACAGAGTGGAGAAACATCCTGGTTTGATTCCACGCCCTAACCCTTTGTGCATAATTCCTAGAGGCGTATCTTTGATATTGGGCAGCACTTGGGGCGCCTCTTTCATGTAAATAACGCCCTCGGCCTTGAATTTTTCAACCAGAACAGATATCTGCTGATTCGATTCTAAGAAACGATCTCTCGAGCGACGGTCGACGGTTGACAAACACACTAAACCCGCCATATTATTACAACTTGATTGAGCAATTACCTAATTACTGCATCCACATGTACTTACGGTAATACATCAGAGGATTTTCGAGTTCAGGACACGGAAAACCGATATAAGTGAAATAGTCCAACATACTTCTGGTCGGTCCGGAATAAACCACTGCTCCCAGACATAAAAGAGTCACGCGACTCACGAAAGGCAACACGTCTGATCTAGGAGTTTCCATCGTCAGGACAACGATGGAACCTCTCCTGGTTGCGTAAGACCAGAGCATAGAAACGATCAAATACGTATTTAACGGATCAGTGTCCCAAGTGGGCTCGTCCAAAAGTAACAACGTAGGATCTTTAGCCAACTGTACTCCCAGCATGAGTCTTCTGTATTCCGGCTTCGTCAGATCGTTCACCGGCCTATTTGCAACCTGAGACAGAGCCAGATCGGCCAAAGTTTGTCGAACTCTGGCCTCCCTGTTGCTCAAATTGGCAAGCCACGTGGCATAGGTCAGTGTCTGTCGAACTGTTAGACTGGGTAACAAATGACACCTGTGAGCAACGTATCCGCCATGTCGTCTAAACAATTCTGGCGTTAATAAATTGTTGTTTAGGACGACTCTGCCCCTGGTTTCTCCCTCCGCCCTTCCCGCTGAAAGACAAGAGACTTCCAGATGATTTCTATCGTCCAATTAACGGTATCTAAGCCTAGATCATTATCTTACCAATAACGTCAAGCAAAGCTCTCTTTCCAGATCCTTTCGAGCCCAAGATCGCTAATACCTCGCCACCATGAACTCGAGCAGACACGTCTCTCAACACGGCAGTGGGCTCCGACTTGCTCAAACAACTTCCTTCAATAACCACAGCAGTGGAATGAAACACATTGGTGATATCAAGGGTACAGTCCGATGGAATCATCCTAAATCCCTCTGGATTATCTCATAACGAGCTTTTTAGAGAAGACTAGATCTTAGTTCCTGTTTAACTTAAAGGTGAATTATAAATTTCGAAAACGAAGTTGTATTGAAACGAAAAAAAAAAAAAAAACAATTGGGTTCTTCCAATAAAATAGTATTTGGTCGCAGCGATTGCACTCCAAAAAAACACACAGAATGGAGAAAACAACGTACAGACCATAGCACAGCGGCTAGAGAAGTGAACATCACATATAAAACGTAGCCATCGGTAACGATACCTGGCTGGGAGTTGGCTTCATGAGGTGAATGTCTTCTTTGAGAGGAGTTTGGTGGGAGGAAGGTAGCATCAGTGGTAGCACAAGGGTGTACTCACTGACTCCGATCCCCAGTTCTTTCCTTAGTGTTTAGAATTACACAGAAAACAGGAAGATCCTTCCAAATGATACCAGCTTCAACTAGTAATTTTTCACAAACATTCGTAACGTTATCTACAAGATTTTGTCCCGTTTTGAGATACATTAAAACGCTTTCTGATGATGGTAAATCAACTTTGAATGCTTTGTAGATACTAATAAGGATGGGACGAGATTAAAGATCAACAATGCGACAGAAATAATACTCAATAAGTTATAAATTGATTGACACAATCGGAAATCAAGGGCCAGATTTTTAGTAGATACGTCATTGAGAATTTGAAAGACCAGCAAGGAAGGAAGGGAATGTAGAGAGGGGGTTCCGTTGGAGGTTCGGAAGGTACGTCTGTCAGAAGGCAGCGTTTAGAAAAGGCTCCTCGGCGTTGGACATACCGATGCCACTGCGGTATCGCAATCGCGGATCGGGTGATGCGTTCGCGGTTCCCGTCGTGCGATTCCTTCGCTGACGGACACGGTGTTTGCTCTCGAAATTCCATTCGAAGTTATCAGGGAAAACCAAGAAGACAACCAAATCAAACGAAGAAGAAGAAGAAGAAGACCGGGAGGAATCGACGGAATGGAGGAGCAGCATCACCTTGACTCGACCAGCTCATCCTGAATACCGGTGGTGAGTCATTGTCATGAAGACTCCCGGGAATGTATAAAGTTTCGTGGCACGCGCAATTCCCGACGTTCACGTGATTGCCTCCTTCCTCCTGCACGTGAATACTACTTTTAACGAAAAGATCATTAGACTATAGTTCGTTTGTTTTTTTCTACTTCGAGTAATTGAGAGAAATTAGCAGAGACTCGTGATTCATAGGGTAGTTGCAAAACATTTTTTTACTCGAGTTCTCCGACGGAGATGCCATCACAGCAGAGGAAAGATCTTGATCGAATTCTTGTCAGCCAGAAAAAAAGGGGAAAACTGAAGGAAACGGCTGATATATTATACCATGGCCAGTTATGGTTCAACAACTGAGAACCTGATTTTGCATAATGAGAGAGTAATGGTACCGGTGAAAGCATACGTGAGATTGGGAATTATTTTCCTTACAAATACACGTTACTTGCCAATTTTTTTGATAAATTAATCGCTTATGAAACATAAACGGGAGAAGAGGGGAGGAGAAAGAGAAGAGATTCTGACTGGCGAAGAAAAAGAAGTCAACAAGCGTGGTTAATATTCCGTGGTCACACTTTCCTGCTGATGATTTTCATTTCACTGATGCTTTCACTAGCTTGATAATCGTTTAAGTAACGACATAACAAATTAATTATTGTTACTCATCACGTTCATGTCGTTAGACGAATTTTTTTATTGATTTATCATTATTTAATGGTTGCCAAAAGATTGAAAACAGATTTGATTTCGAGGTGAATGCAGTTTATCGAAAGTTTTAAGAAACAGAAATGGTAATGGGAAAGACTTGCGTGAGGAAGACTGTTAGGAGATTTCGATGAGCGCATACGACACCTGTACTTCAACGTACTATGGACGACGCTCGGATGATTTGCAATGTTAATCAACTCTTTCTCACAGCAGACGGACGTACCCCCATGGAATATTAAAAAAACACAACAGCACTGACCTCGGTGCAAGCCTTCTTAAAGCATTCCTTACCCTACCGCGTGGTTCCAATGGTGGAACGAATACAAATCATCGAGTCCCACAGAAGTAAACATAAAACACATCATTATTTCTTGGACCATCTACTTTTTAAACTTTAAACTTATACATAAATTCAAGGAATAAAATTTCTGGAAGAATCAATTCCCGAATCAATGATAAGAGAATAAATTAAAAAAATTTTTGAACCGTTTTTTCAAAAACAATTTCCTAGTTATAATAATGTTATAATTGTACAGAGAATATTTTATGCTGTAGAAAAAGTATACCCAACCAGCAGAATCAGAAAAGCCATGCTGGTACTTTTATCGTTTCTCGTGACATTAGTGTCAAGGTTCATTCCCCGATCGGTGCACTAATTCACCCGATGATTTGGTGGACTTTCCACAGTCTCTTGCACGTGGTATCCAGGCCACGCTTTATTAAAACACACTCTCTGTCACGTGCATGTTCATAGAAATCGGTGCGTGGGATAATCTCACAGCCAGCGGAAGAGATTTCGAAACTGGAGTATCGCTTCCCTAAATTATCCAAGCTATTGGAAACAAATATACCAACTACTGGAAAACTATTGGAAAACGTTCCTGTACCTCAGGAAGAGTGTCTATGTCAATTACACATGCCATTGGAGAACAAATATACCAATCTAATGCCATCAAGAACAAGAAATTGTTTTTATAAAAAATTAAATATTAATTAAAAAAGATAAAAAAGCAAACAATCAACTCCAATAGTTGGAAAAGAAGAAATCATTTCTGCTAGATATCGGGTAACGAGGAAATAATCAATCCTTCTTCATAAAACGCTGCTTTTCTCGAGTTTCGTCATAATAAGTTATTAGCCCAGTCTCTCGTAGTCTATGAGAACAAAAGCAGTGACAAGAAGTGGCGGTGCACTCATCTAGAAAAAAAGAATGGAGAAGAAAATGAAGAAGTAGAAGCAAAGAAGAATGTTATCACGTCATCAAGTTACATGCACGCTCGTGATAGTTAATCCATTTAACGTGGAGTCGCTCCACTGGCACACAACTATCACTTTTCATCACGAAAGTCTGATGCCCAGTGAATTGAAAAGTAAAATTTGCATGCACATAGTTCAGTGGTTGACGATGAGAAGTTACCGAACCGTCGAACGTGTATTAATTAAATATCACCTTCCACAGAAAACTATGCTCCACTGAACCTATGATATGTTGATGCTTTTCAGGAAATCTAGCCAAAAACTTTTACGCGTCGAGGAAACAGGGGGTAGGAAAAAAAAAAATATGGTGGCCAGTTCGATACAGCTGTTGCAGAAACGGGATATGCAAATGAACAGTTAACTCGAATGCAAGATAGTTATCAGACACTAAAAAAGAAGAGCTTATACGCGACGTTACGTAAATCATAGGGAAACATTACCGGTCGATGATCGCAACTTACTGAATTATTATACATTAAGCGAGGAGAAATCTGCATGTACATACGTGAAATCGTCGCAGAATTTGTGACTGAAGATGATAATAGAAATGACAAGCTCCAAATGACTGTTTCATACGGATTTCGTACATACTTTTCTTTTAAGATACAAAACTGAACGTTACATAATCCTATTTTAGAAAAAAATAGTTGATGAGATTATGGAAGCACTTGGAAATTCATTTTGATTTATGGAAATCAAATGTGAATTTGATTATTTCGAAGGATTTTGTAGCTAAATGATGAAGCAGTGCAGCTGAACGACTACCGAGAGCGACGATTAACTGTGGAAATATCGTAGAATCTTGGATACCTACGGGCATACCGTTATTCGATGACAAGTAAAAATCTCAACAATGTCGAAGAAACGGAGGGAACAGTTTCACGGGTAAAGAGAAGATCCATTACCGAATAACAATCATCAGTTAGCTTCTCAACGACGGTTTTCAAAATTTATCAGGAAGGAATTCTCTTCTCTTGGAAATACCTGCAAAGAAAATAAACTAGCTATAAGAAGTAAAAGACTAGAGAAATGTCCTTTGTTTGAGGAAGCTGCTCAAAAGACGTTCGGTTTCGTGCAAATATACGGCAAGTAAGTCAACATCTAACGGGAAACTGCTTGGGAGTCGAGAAAAAAATGTCCGCATCTGACGTGGTGCAGCGCTGTTGCATGGACCACCCGATATAAAAAAAAGAACATTACCTCAGACTGTTATTTGCTATTCTATTGCACTCGTTAATCGATCCTTCGTGATTTACTACGTTCTGTTGATTCATTAACGCATTTAAAATACTGTTGCCATTCCCTCTGATTCATAATTCATGTTCTTTCAGATGTTTATAACTTGAAAAATTATAAATGGAAAAAGTAGACTGATGCAGCAAGAAATAAGGTATCATTTTATCAATTTTAAATCAAACAGTAATATGAACAATTATTGTTCCACTATTTTTGATTTAATATTTATAATAAATATTATAAATCTTGAGTATTTTCATTTTATGTATCTGTTTATACTCAATTTATTGATTTTAAATAAAAATCAACGATACACCAATTGCAATTTGAAATATTTCAAGCCAAGATTCGTGGCATGTGCAATTACAAGCAGAAATTTTAATTAAAATATGCTAACGAATATTTATTTATAATAAATAAAAAATATTCAAGGACTTTTTATTTCTGGTATAATTGTTCAAGTTCGAGAATGCTGTACACGTTTCCAACTTTATCACCGTTAAGAGGAATGCCGCGGTAAGCTATTCTCGACTACGTGTGCTCGCACAGCAAGCATAATTACGCGAATGTATAAAAGTAAATGGAAACCTGCGTGTACTCATTGTGAATACGAAGTGACACATCCTCGTGAAATCGGCACTAGTCGTTCCATAGATATTCAACGAGTTTGCTTTATGATGCGGCGTTCCGAGGTCAAAACCAGCACGTGCGTCACTCCATCTGAAAGAAAATTTGTGAGAGAGGGAATTAATGTATTATTGAATTCACAATGTTTTAATTATCTCTACAGAAAAACAACTGGATGAATTTAAGATTAATTTGATAACGGTTTGATGGTAAGAGCGTGTAACGATGTCTAAAATGGAAAAAAAAGTAAGGCGATTAACGGTCAGATGTGCGTAACAGCCGCAAGAGTGATAATTTTGTGTGATCTGGCACCGAAATGAGATTCAATAGATATTGAATAGCATTTGAATAATATATCTGATGAATTATTATTAGCCTCACAAATAACTGCCGTAATTCCACTTGTTGCAACAAAATTAAATAATTAATTTATATAAAAGTTACAAGACAGTTATTATTCATTGTTATTAAACATGCTTCAAAATTAATAAAATATTAATTATAAATATAAAATATTAATTTTGATAAAAAAATTTAACTAAAGAAATTTAACTAAAAAAAAAAAAAAAAAAAGAAGTAACAATTACCGAGTGCAATAAATATGATTGTGATCAATAGAATTCCTGTCAGCCGTTTTGGTATGGATTTCAGTTCCTTTCCTTTCACAGTGTAGTACCGGGCACTGAGGGCCAAGAGGTGAACAATTTCGAGCCTTCAGTGGCGAGTAATTTCAAAGGTACGCCGATTATTCGCGCGGTGTGCACGCATGGAATGACGTAACCGACTCTGTTCAAATGCATTTATTATTATTCATGTGGAACAATTCATACGTTATATTTCCTATATTAAATGTCCTGTTATTTATTAAAATACTTCAATTTACAGTTCCACTGAAATGTTTCTTTCAATTATCTATCTGCTTTCTCTATCATCACCTAAGCAATAAATAAATTTTAGTCCGTGACCAATTAATAAATAAAAGATCTTTAATTACAGTAGTTTATGTTACGAATCTGAGAAAATTCCAAATTCTTTCATATGAACCATGGAACAATAGACTAACTACTACAAGACTAACTATAGATAGTAACTACATATAAGACTAACTATAGAACTAAATTACAAGACAAAATTAAAACTATAGAACTAAACTATGAGACAAAATTATAACTATAGAACTAAACTACAAGAAAAAATTATAAAACCGGAGTTGCGAACATAACGCAATCCATCGTGCGTTTCATCCAGTCTCGCTTGAACTGTTCAGACACCATAAAGCATGGGCTCGGAAGCGTGGGAGCTAGAACGAAGGTACTCAGTGCCTGGAGCATTGGATACTAGAGGCTTAGAGGCCCCGGCTAGCGAGGATCTTCACGCTTGGTCCATCTATAGGTGATTACTCTTTAATTCTAAAAAAAAATGCCACAATTAATATATTATACTTTCAGGCAAAATTTGAACTCCGACTTCACCGATTCGGCGCTTGGATCAGCAGAAAAATCCCCTCTTCCCTATGGGAACTTCCAATTAAGAGATTCCACAGTGCAGAGCATTCTAAGGCATCCTAGATATGGGCCAAAAAGTCCTCTGGCTAGCAATTCGTATACGTATTTAAAATTTGGTCTCCCGAGGGTACTTCCTCCTAGCTCTAGGAATCGAGACGGATCTAGCGGTTATGACTCTAGCGAAGAAGGTCGCAGAGTGTCCCATGCAGGAACATCCGCGCATGGGACTTCCGCTATGAGGTCTGCCAGGAGCGACCCTGACTTTAGACACGTTCACGCTGTTCCAAGAGAACATGCGCATTCCCAATTGACTGTTTCGAGGGAGAATCCTAAGTTGAGGAGTGCCAGTGAGGCAAATCTTCTTCACGGAGTTATTCGAACGAATAGGAGGCACAGTATTGCGCCTATAGATCCCGGGTACGGTGTCCACGAGCCTAGAGGTAAGTATTTCTTAACTTCTAGATTAGCTATTATATAATTAAGAGAGCAAATTGATTTTTAGGGCATGGAATGCTGGGTCCAGAAAGCTACACATTACCTCTGAGGCCCGTGCCCTGTCTCCAACATCCTCATCTTCAGTTACGAGGTGTAGAGGCTTCAGGATCCGATGGTCTGCCTCTTCTGCGAGGGATCACTTTGGAGGCAGGTGCCAGCGAGGTGTTGGCTATTATGGCTACTACGGAGAAAGAAGGAAAACAGATCGTGGAAACGATCGCCGGAAGGAAAAGAATCAAGAGAGGAGATATTTTGCTCAATGGGAGATCAGTGTCCTATAGAATCTTAAGGTATAATTACATATTTGTCTGATCATTATCTGGAACCATAAATTGTAAACTTGGGTTCATCTTTCAGGTCTCGAGTTGCTTATTTGTCCACGGAGAATAGTTTAAGTCCAGGCTTAACCGCTCAACAGACACTGAGCTTTTATATGCTTCTTAGAGGAGGTCCGAACACGTCCAAACTGGAAGCCGATGCAATTCTCCAGGAACTCGGCCTGGAAGCAACGAAACATTGTCTTGTGAATTCGTTGACGACTTCTGAAGCAAGAAGACTTGCCCTGGCGTGTCGTTTGTTACAAGACTCGCATATCCTTGCTCTAGACAGGCCAACGCACGGCTTGGACATTTTCGACGCGTTCTTCTTGGTGGAATATTTGAGACAGTGGGCTAGTAGAGGTCAACGATTAGTAGTACTGACTTTGCACCCACCTACTTACGAGATATTAACGATGGTCTCTAGAGTGGCGCTCACTTCCGGTGGAAGAATCATGTACTCCGGTCCTAGGAGGGATATGTTGCCATACTTCGCTCTTGCAGAATTCCCATGTCCTCCATTTAAGAATCCCTCTGACTATTATCGTACGTGATTCTAATACCAACATTCCATTATCCATAAGATTATTCTCTGAAATTTATAACAATTTTCTCTTTCTTCAGTTGATTTAGTTACGCTGGATGATCTGTCTGCGGAAGCCATGTTGGAATCCTCACAGAGGATAGATCACTTAGCCGAGCTTGCAAGGACCAGGTTACCAGCACTAAGCGATCCTGGACCACCTGGAGCACTTCCTCCTTCCATTTCCAGTCCCAACATATTCTCACAAATCTATGCGTTACTTCTGAGGACTTTAATCTACAGTCAACCGTGGACGTTGACCAGATTACTTAGGAAAATCGTCATCTCTGCTTCCTTGAGTATTTTACTTGGTGCAATATTTTGGGATGTAGCTGGTGACTCGAATTTACACCTCAGAGACCGAGTCGGCTTTCATTACGCTACCTTAGGAATTTTCTTCTGGCCGCTGACCCTGATAGCCATCTGCGAAGTAGCTGACAGCAGGCCAAATGTGGAAAGAGATATCAAAGATGGTTTATATGGGAGATTTGTATATATTTTACTGGAGGTGAGTATTCAAAGTAGCGCGTGATCGTTCGTTTCACTTAATGGATTTACCTTTCAGCTCCTCTGTGGAATAATATCTTGGTGCATAGTCTATCTGATTTATTTGGCACCAAGCTATGCCATGTCGGGATTTCACTTGGTGCCAGATGAGAATCTGACTTCCCTGTGGAATTATCTCGGAATTGGTTTACTGTATTTAATATTGCAACATTTAATCTGCATACTGTTTGCTCACACTTGCAAGTGGACATACTTGGCTTCTCTGTTTGCTGGCATTGTGATTGGAGAAATGACTTTGGCCGGAGGAGTGACCTTGCACTTGGAGAACTTGCCAGGCTGGTATCAGAAGATCAGTCCAATGCAGTGGTCTCTGTCTTTGTTATTGCCTCCGCTTCATCAAACAGAGGTCATGAATAAATTGACCAATTGCAAGCCAAAGCAAATACAGAGGCAGGACATTATAGTTCAAGCTGCCTGCGAACCACCTGATGGTGCTCTAGCATTGTACGAGATTGCACTGCACAAGTTCAGTGTAAGAGGAGAATTGTGGCTGGGTATAGGAATAGCTATTGTCAGTGTTCTGATTATACTAGTATTCCTGTGCATTCGATACACTACTCCCAAGAGACTCAGAAGTGCACCGAACAAGCCATGAAGTGCAACAATTAACGACTGAATAAACATCACCCTTAAATCATAAAAAACTACACACAATATCTCTGTATTTTATTAATGTTAACTAGCAGAGTATTCTCTTGCAATATTATCAGTACAATAATAGATTACCATAAGGAGTATACAAGGAATTATTCACTTCATCGTCAAATATATTTTATGTGTTATGCTCGCGGGCTTTGATTTTTGTCTGTGTTATTGTGACTTTTTAAAACGACAGGATTTAAAAACTCGCAAAATAGACTTGAACAATGAAGTTCCAAAGCCTGACGGGCCGATACACCTTGCAGTTTCTCTCCTTCAAATGCTTTAAAATAATCTGTACTTTGTATTTGCTTTGAAATAATCAAATCAACCGAGGAAATCTAAAATAAAACACAAATGAATTAAAATTCTATTCTTCGTTGATTTTTTTTGTTTGAACTTTAATTTTACACTTCTTCAAATTTTTGAATATTTAAATTGAAAATTATTGATTAATATGGAGAACAAGCTCAGTCGGTTGTTCCATGAAACTTGATTACAAGCTCCATCTACAACTCTAAGAATATCGGCGAAGTCCGATCGGTAAGTATAATTTTTTATTTAGCGAAAGTCCACAAAAAAATTATTTTTAAAATTCACGGAGATCGTTAATTTATTGTTCAAATTATTTTCAGATAATTGTCGAATAATTCACTAACAAAAATATCTTAGAAATCGATGAGCTATCTTTTTTTAGACCAAATTTTGAGTCTAAAAGCGATTCTCCAAATTTATTATCAATAAACGCTTAGACGGCCGAGGTCGATATTCGGCGCAGGACGAATATATCTGGCTAATAGCGTAATGCATATTCCAAACTCGGTCTCAGAAGAAAATAGACAGTCTAGATTAATCAGTCGATTTCGAATGATGTTATCGAACCAGTCATTTTATCGTATCTTTTCGTATCTTTTCTCATTGATTATTTTCCATTCAGTTTTAATTCTTATCACGATGATTATACTATTTTCCTATCAGAGTCAATAAAGATATCTCAAGTATCGTAAATGTTTGACTTCGTAATCGACCTCGCGAATGGTCAAAGCGGAGGAGGCGAGTGATGTTTATCTTTGAACACCAGATATGCATTGTATTGTAGTTTCTGTTTCTCTGCGTTAATACGAGAATTTCTGCCACAAATTCTCCGACTCACGCGAACTCTTATAAATTTGCAATACTCGTATTGTCGTGGAGATTTCTAGTAATTAAAATACCCTTTGTTTTTCTGCTTCTTACGATGTTCTCTTGACGCATTCCGAGCACCCTGTGCAAGTTTCGAGAGCCGCTGGTTCGTTCACCGAATTAATACAAATTGGCAGCAGGGCAATCGTCGTAAATGCCGACTTCCGTCGATGAAAGTAATTAACTGGTGGTGGTAAGTCGGGTGAGCAGAATTCCTGGAAAAAGCGTGAGCTCGTTAGGCGAAGCCGCAGGAGAACAGAATCACGTTCTTGTTTCACGAGCGTTAAACTTCAGCGCGTCGTTACACCTCTAAAATCAATGAACCACTTCTCTGTCTCGCGTTCTACGTGCGTGCACCTTGATTCATTGAGGCTACGATTATACTATGTGCATTCATTTTTCCTACTCTTGTGACACTGAATTATCCACAGTCATTCATGACGATTTCAAGCGAAATCATCGTATGGGATATCTGAAAATTAATTTCGTTTTAATAAACTGCTTAATTGTTCGTTTCTTACAAATTTATAACTTCGAAGAAAGTAAGTAGAATATCAAATACGAGTGAATATCTCGGAAGAAGAATGCTCAGATATTTTTTTTATTTTTCTGATGATTCTAAATGATATAATATATTGTAATAAATAAATAAATAGATGCAAATTGAGGAAAATAAGTTTCTTACTAACTCTGGATATGAGTCATCGAGCATTCGGAGATGTTTCTTCTCCGACAGTGTTCTGAAGAATGAAACGAACTGCATATTTGCTAAGAAAATGGAAATTAAATTGCTGTCGCATGTATTATAATGGACGATTCCATGTACGAGCCATCGTTCCAATTCTTGGCAAGGTCTTTCTACCGACAGGGAAAATAAAACCAGCACAGGATTAATAACGAGAACCTGTGGGCCGCGTGGGCGCGAATGTATAAAGCTCTTTTCGCTTTCTCCCTCCTGATCCCGTTCGCCTCTTCATTGATTATTTTACTTCGCCACCTACCAACGTATGCGGCGCATTCTATATTAGCACGTTACTTCTACATAACAAGCCACCATACACAGAGACATGTATTCTTGAATCCTTTAACAAGAACCGCTAATTAAACTTCCCCAGTTGTTATCCCCGCCCTAATAGGGAAAATTATAATAAAGTAACAAGAGAAAAAAAAAAAAAAAAATTACCTTGTTTTGTATGCTGCCGTGTATTTTAATATTGTATGCTGCCGTATATTTTCGTGAAATTTCTATAAAATAATTTCGGTTGATATCTATTTTATTTTAATATTTAATTTAATTATTCGAGTTTCGTTTAAATCATTCACGCACGTGAACAGATATTTTAACTGGAAATGATCCTTGGACGAGTCGTGTAACACGATGACCGAATTTCAATGTACGTATGTACATATATCGATATATATCGATCACACATGAAATTCAAATCTATTCGTTTTCAATATTTTTCGCTAATTTTTCATGATAAGGTTTGTGTAACACGATCGATATTTCAAAATTTGGACAATCGAATTTCAATATACGCACATATATCGATATATATCGATCACACATGAAATTCAAATCTATTCATTTTCGATATTTCTCGCCAATTTTTCATGATAATATTTACGTAATATGATCGATATTTCAAAATCTGGATGATCGAATTTCAATATACGCACATATATCGATATATATCGATCACACATGAAATTCAAATCTATTCATTTTCGATATTTCTCGCCAATTTTTCATGATAATATTTACGTAATATGATCGATATTTCAAAATCTGGATGATCAAATTTCAATATATATATCAATATATATCGATAATATATATGGGAATTCAAATCTATTTGTTTCCGATATTTTTCGTTAATTCTTTATACGATAGCTACTCGCTTAAAAGTACTTGAAAATTTTTCGTTTCGGTACGTTTTATAATATAGATTTCGCATAAAAAGTGCATGAAATTGAAAGAGACGCGGAAGATTTCTAAATCTAATTGTCATCGATTGAGGGACGAAAATAGACGACGAGTAATAAAACGTTAAATGAAATATTCCTGTTGCCTAGTATACTACTTTCAAGTGATTCTCCCCCTATTTAAGCGAAATTTTTGAGAATTTAAATATCTAAATATTCAATAGAGATGATGCAGTTTTAAAACTTAAGAACGTCATTCGCCGTTGATAAACTGAACTATTTTGACTGCTGAAAAATGAGGGCCTCAAAATTTTGCGATATTTTTAACGCCTCTGCGCGAGAACGATAGAATATTCTACAATGGTCGACAAATAGTTTTCGATCAAATGTCTATTTTCGTCGTCGGATAAAATCATTGGATTGGACGGTTGTATTTAAAAATGTCGTTCAGAAAATTTGTCAGATAATCGAAGATTTTAAACAACTTACCGTCTGAAGTCTGGATTACATGCTCGTGTTCGCAATCGTCCTGGAAATTTTCTGGAATCACATTTGCTGTCTGAATATTTTTTGCAGAACCGTTGAAGATCCGCGTCTGTCTTCGCATTCTCGAACAATCTCATTTGAAAATCGCGAACGAAACGAATGATTCACGGCGATTAACGAACCTTTGAAAAAAAAAACGTAAACGAAGGTAAGAACTCCTTGATTTATTAAAGATCGACAATCAAATTGTGAAATTACACTCACCGTTGCGATTTCAACAGCAAATTCGCCAATTTCTTTCACTTCTCCTCGAAGAGACGTTCCGTTGGACACCAAAAAGGCGGAAGTAGCCACCGCGAAAAACAATGTACCTCCCCTGACTTTCTATTCGAGACACAATTTTAATTTTAACTATTATACCATTGCACAAAATCTTAATTTCGGTTGCTTCTCGATTTCGAACGTTCCGTAAAACCTGTTGCGGATTAAAAATTCGGAAAAGAAATGAAATTGCAATCGCGAGACTGATTAATTGAATCGGAAACGAGGACAGGTGGGAGTAAAAAAAAAAAACTCTCAGCGCCCCCTTTTTTTTGTAGTTACAATAATAGGTAATTAACGATTCATTAAATATGTGCAAAATTTTAAGAAATAATTTAAAATTATTTAGAGCTTAATTAACGGCTATTGCCAACATTAAAAGCAACCGATGAGAAAAAAGGGAAAACGCGGGAGAACAATGTTGCTCATTGAGAGGAAGCCATAATTAGCGCCACCTCTGATTGCGTAATCTCATTTGAACGGATTAATCAATCAATAGACACAATCGATTTCTCTTCCTGTGGAATCCCTTCTTCGAGGAAAATCCTTGGGAAAAATGGAAATGAAGACCTCAAGAAAATCGGAATAATCCACGTACTTATTGTGTAGAAAAGCATTGCAAAACAATTGCACAGGTATAATTTTGTTGTTGATTGATTTATGACGAGTAGGAAGTGTGATATATATTGATTCATTTATGTCGATGCGTATTGATTCGTTCTTCTAGAAACTGCGTGTCGTTTATTCGATCTGTAGGGATAAACTCGTAGGCACATCAAAATCTCGAATCTCGTATGGCTGGAGGAATGTGGGCGCACCAGTTTTGAGAGTCATTCAGAGAATCGCTACCCGACTGACCAATTTCTCTTAGAACGAAAAGCGCGGGAAACTATTTATCTTTAACCTATAAATATGTATGATGCAACATATCATGTTCATCGTCATTTGCATCATAATTAATTACAGCCAACATTAAATAGGTTAGGCTTAGATTATTGTTACTATTATTGCTATTGTAAAATGATCTCCGTCTCAGATGTTTATCTGACATTTAACAATTTTTTTTCTTTTACACGTTGATCGAGACAGGATGCGATCATTCATAGCGGAGGCAGTGGAAGTCTGGTTCGTTTATACCGCTATTCCTCTTGTATATTTTGAAAAATCCTCACGGAAACTCGGATGGTTATTTTAGTGCGCGGCAAAGTTCTTGAGGATCAGAGGTACCATTTTGATCACACTCTATTAGGCATTTTATTCATTTTATTTTCGAGTATGTATAAAAAAATTTTGTTTCAGATTCACGATTGAGAAAATCAACTTGGCTGCCGTTTTCTTACGTTTGAAAAGCCTCCAAGGGTTCCAGGTTGTAATTCGTCTACAGTTCTTTTTTTACGCCAATTACATGGAAACTTTTTTTTTAGATTCGTTTAATTGGGAATCGAGTCGGTACCTGTTCTCCAGCCACGACAAGGGAACGTTTTCCAGCGTCGACGCGGCGAAGAAAGCAGCCGGATGCAGGAGAGGCGAGGGACGTCATTATCTTATCTCAAACCATTTCCTGTCAACCTAGGGCTGCTTTTCGTGGTAATCACACACGCGCGCACACGCCCACGTGACAGCGTATACGAGCTGTGTGTTTCATGTACACACACATGAGCGGGTGCGTGCACTAATGCCCGGCCAAGTGCCAGGGAGTATTGCTTCCGGTGCGTACACCCGCGTCCGTCTCCGTGTTGGTGCGTTCGTGCACATGCACACGCGTTCGATGTTACATTTGGTGAGGCACTGCGAACCCGATAATCGGTTTCCTCCTCCGGTAGCTTGCAGGAACCAGACGCAAATAAACGCCGCGCTACACGACTCCCGCCGTATGGTGGATTCTTGGAAACGGATGTTTTTTTTCAAATCTGGTTTTGTAGAACTCGACAACCGACATACCTTGGGTATATCTCAGGATTTACTTTAGGTAGAAATGTTAACCCTAGGTGAGATTTCTTTGGAGAAAAGGTATTTACAAATTATTAGAAGCTGGAAATTCAGGGAAAGATGTACACGTATTTTAACTCCGAAATTTTTAGCGACAGATGTGAATATCTAAGGACGGAAAAAGGATATTTGCATCGATCGTAGTCGTGAGAAAAGAACGTAATCGTGCCAGAATCAACGAGGCGTACTATAGAATCATGATTGAGTAATGCGCTGCGACTTCCGACTGCATCACGAAATACGTAATGCCACTGTTATTAAGTATGCACACCTGTTAAGGTCATCAACAGGTATCACTTACGTCATCTTAACGTACACATTACTGTTGTAACTGCCATACTGATGCCGCATGCACCTTTTCGACTCTTTTTCACCAGCCACCGATCGATAGTCGCTTTAATAGAAACTCGTTTAGCAATGAACTAAAAAGTGCAGATTCATACCGATCAATAGTTTGTTCCTTGATCCAGGTATAAATTGCCTGAAGGAATACAGCAAAGGTGTTAAAGTACTTATGTTATATTTAGGAAACAAAAGGTTAACTAAAATAAGAAGATAAAAATTTATAATTTCGAGCTCAAGCAAAAATACTTGAATATTTTAGTTTTTCATTATGATATATATTAGAGATTTTTCTTTATATACAGCCTGGAAAAATTAGATGAATATCTAGAAACAAAGTTCCGTAATTCATTGATATTGTTGTTTGACGGATTAACTTGTAACTTTGCTGCAGGATATAGGATAAGGATATTGTCTTTCTAAGGACGGATTTAACACGGTAAACTTTTGTATCTTTGTCTATTCCAATTTCTGGCTAAATATAGGGTGCGACCCACGTCCCGTGGTTACTATAGCAAGCTATTTAATATGATCTATAGACCTAGGTTCTAATGTTAGATATCGAGTCTAATAAAGGTGTTCCTATTATAGTTATTTTGTGGAATCTATATAAGCTTGAGTAGCCAACGATGAAATAGTGGCACACATTTTGACGTGATTCACCCACGTCCATCTATCAGATATCCTGTGGTTATATAATAAAAGTATTTTTTTTTTTTATTTTCAGAAATGTTGACTACGTTATTTCAACGGGATTCATTATCATCTCGCGTGACGTGTTGAAGCTTGAGCGAATATTAATCCATTGTATTTATCGTGCATAGTATGTAGTACAGCTGAGGAGGATTTATACTCCGCACACGTATGTTGAAAAATGCAAATGTAACGAGGAGTCGATATACGAGGATCTATGGCAGGTTCTTACGTAAATCTATAGTCGCCATTGATCGAAATGAGCGTGGAGTACCAAGGACGTCGTAGTACGCTCACCTTATCACACTCCCACGCATTCGAATCGAAATTCGTCTCGTAGCTCGTTGAAGGCCACCGACACCAACCAAGAGGGACTCTTTTCGCCTTTCCATCTCTCCTTCTCTTTATCCTTTTTTTTTTATCTACTCGTTCTTTCTCCGAGCGACGGTTCTCTAGGGGTCGCGATAAAGTGGCCCTGCGCCGTCCGCGTGATCGAACGTGAAAATCTTCAACGACAGCAGCCCAAATGAATGGAATGCCAACCCACGCCCGAGAGCCGCCTGATAGGCTGCTCGATCCGAGGTGAGGCTTCACGTACAGTACGACAGAACTCAGGGACGTAATCTCTTTCACGGATACTGTTATCAAAGAAATCAGCTGGGACATCATGCTTTAACTGGTACAACGATGTATAATAAGATAATTGGAAAATAACACACTACTAATTGTAAACTTTCAAAACTTGTTCGGAAAATTATATTATATCTCACATTTTCAGTTTCTTTGCAGAAAAATTAGAAGTTTATTTTATTAATCTTATGTCATCCTGTATAATTCAGATGAATTGAATGATTTCTAAAAATGATGGATAAAAGACCATCCTGAAATTTCATTCGTTTATCAAGAAAGTTTCGCTGAAATTTAAAATTTCGAAATGCCACAACGATTCTAAGACACGGACGAAGATGCAACGAATCAATGCTCGCTCAATGCTCTGAAATCTCTAAAAATTTCATTAGGTATACGCCGTGCTTCGGTTTTGCCTTACAATTTTTCATTCATGTTTCGCGTTTCAAACTTGACCTAATCCTCTATTTCATTAGTTTAACAGATCTTTACCAAAATATCTTCAATTATTATTCTCATTTTTCAGGCAATAATGAAGATGTAAAGCAATCGGAAGTAGACAGCCAGTGAAGTAGGTAAAAAGAAAATATTCCAGGTTTTGCAGGGGTGACGAGAGACGTTACTCCGATCCTGGCGCCAACACGTGCACGCGAGTGTGCGTGCACGTCGATACGAGGTGGACTCGGGGCAGACGGTGCCGTGTTCTCCTGTGGATCGTAATAATATGCGCCCACGCACGCGTGAGAGAGTGAGCGTGTACAAACGTTCCCTGTCGTCTCCTCACTCCTGGCTCACAGTGCGCTTCGGTCAGTACCGACCCCCCGACCCATCTACCCACGCCTTGTTAATGAAAACATCTTTTGTCAATGAACTGACGTCAGTCTAGGTCGGGATTGGTCCGATAGCGAGCACCACGTGACCTGGCGCCAATCAATGTAAAGACCAGCTTCCCCTACAATCGGGGATCCGAGCGCCATTTGCCCATTCTGGACGGAAGAACGCTCGAGGTAAGGTGTGGCCTGCAGCAGGCTGGCTAGAAGGCCACGAGTGAGTGACAGAGATAGTCTGCCGTGTGCCTGGAACGTTGAAGGAGGACGGACAGTTGGAGGAAAGCGAGAGGAAGACAGAAAGGAAAGACGCACGGAGAATCGTAGCCTGAAGCTCTCTGCTGCTCTCTCCGTGGCTCCGTCGGTCGAGAGTTGACAGAGAAGGAGAGACGTAAGAGAAGAAAGAAAAAAAAAAAAAAGAAACGAAGAGCAGGAAGTCGGTACGCCAACCGAGGGAAGACGCGTCGAGCGATGTTGGAGGGATTTGTGAGGTGAGGGCGACGGTCTCGAGTCGCGCAGCGCCGAGATACGCGACCAATCTCCTGAACTAAAGCACCTCGTTCACTCGGATTTGAATCGACCGTTCACAGCGGTTCCAGTGTGCAGCACAGCATCCCTGTGTTGGTCAAGTTGAGAAGGGAAAGCTAGATCTGAGAACGTAGTATCTGGTGCAGGCTGCGTATTATTCTGTCGAATGCACGACGATAAAAGAAAACTGGACGACGAAGAGAAAAGAGGATTCATAGCAAGGAGAAGAACAGATGTACATATACACTTGTCGTTTGTTTCATTGTGAAAGAGATGAGAGGGTAATGCTAACATTATGTTCTTTGTAAGATGTGATATGATGTCGGTTTAATTGTTGATGTGATCGTCGAGATAAACAAGCAGAAGGAAGTGTGTACTGGCCAGAGCGCGTGGGATCATGCATTTGTCGGATGGGCTGAAACATTCCGCGGCCGTGGCGTTAATTAGACCTGCCGTCTTTATTTACAAAAGAATCAATAATCGAGACAAGCTGTTAGCGGTGGCAGTAGCGGAGAAGAAGGAGGAGGAGGAATAGAAAACACGGCATCGAGGTGCCGCAGAAAAGTGATGGGAACACGTGAGAAAACGTCGGATTACGACACGTATACGCCTGTATGAGGCTGGTGGAGGACGTCAAACGTCTGAATGCCTCCCAAGAACGTATTCTATTATACAACTTCAAGTGCCATTTCGTATTTGATAAATAATTAAGAGCAAATGTACAGGACGCATGCATGCAGGATGCGCGCGTTCGCTGAATGTACATGCACATTTATTTCACATTACCCACAGTTACCAATAAACATGTAGTGGGAAAATTGTTGTCCTGTGGATTACGACTCTGGGCAGATGTTATATGTATACACTGACCATTTCGTAGAAACCAATGGTACAGCATTATTTGAAAGTGCCATATCAAAGAGATTTCTTTCGACATTGTCATGTCTCAGGTGTTTGTCTGTTTTCTTTCCCTTAATAATTTTTTTTTTTTTTAATGCAATGGGAAATGATAAATTCATCAATAAGGAGATTATGTTTGTAAGAACAAGTGTGCTTTAAAAAGAGAGAAATTGAAGGCCAAAGAAGCATCAGGAATTCCAGTTAAAGTTTACAACATGCCAGGTGGAAATATGGAGGAAGATTTGGTGGATCCTGACTGGCTTTTCAGGCAACTTAGGTCATTAGATGGTCCAAACAAACTTCTCATCTTAGATTGTAGAGCACATTCTGATTTCTCTGAAGCTCATATTAGAGGCTCTGTACCCTTAGCTATACCTAGCATCATGCTAAGACGGCTAGCAGTTGGTAAAGTTGATCTGCTGTCAACAATAAGGTGCTTAGATCTAAGAAACAGAGTGAAAGTGTTTCTGTGTGGTGATGAAAATAGTAGAGGAACATTCATATTGATTGGTGACTCTACAGACCCTGCAGGGCATCAGGGTGAAACAATTCAAGTTTTAAGTCGGAGACTTAGAAATAGTGGAGGATATGTTGCTATTTTAGTGGGTAAGAAAAATAGTATTTGTAAATGTATTATTTATGTAATTGTATATGATATTTATATACAGTTAGAGCAAATATATGCTTTAAAGATGAAAGATAATATGTTTTAACTGAATTTACATTTTAAAAAAGAAAAGGTAACTAATGTTATGACATACTTTAAGTTTTCAACTTCAAGTTGTGTCTACTATTGAAAAGCTTAAAAAATTATAATCAAACCTTTAAAAATATTTATTTATGTGAAGAATATTGATGTCCAACTAATTCCAGTTATATTTCCTGTTTACTAAAGTGTATTTTTATTTCATTTATTTTTCAGTAAAAAATATATTCTTTTTTATGTTTTTATGTTTTTGTCTTTAAATTATTTATGCTAGTACAAACCCTTCATTTTATTTTTTTTTTTTACAGATGGTTTTGGAGCATTCAGAGATAGATACCCTGAATGGTGCGAAGGTAATCAAACTAGTAGTGAAGGTCCTCCAGGACAAGATTCCAATGAAGGTGAATTAATGGGTCTTAGGTCACTTAGAATTTCCACACCACCTACAAGATCATATTCAGATTCTGACAGCGATAGCACATGTGATTCAGTCGGTTAGTACCTCATATAAACTTTTTTCTTTCATAAAATACAGATCACAAAATGTTGAAATTATTTTATTTTTCTTCAGGACCCGAGGAGGACAAAGACTTTCCAGTTGAAATTCTACCCCATTTATACCTTGGAAACGCAGCAAACAGCGAAGACAGAGAAGCCCTGGCGCGTCATAGAATACAATACATTCTGAACGTAACCCCAGATTTGCCAAATGTATTTGAAAGCGCTGGTTCGATAAAATACATGCAAATACCCATAAGCGATCACTGGAGCCAGAATTTAGCTAGTTTCTTTCCGCAAGCAATTCAGTTCATTGGTGAATATGATCTGCAAAATCAAAGTTTCAATTATATGTAAATGCAAGATATGATCGTTTCTTCATCTTTCAGAGGAGGCTCGAAGTTCAGACAAGGGAGTGCTGGTTCACTGTCTGGCCGGAGTATCTCGATCCGTCACTATCACCGTAGCTTACCTTATGCACAAGTGTAGTCTCAGTTTGAACGATGCTTTCAATTTGGTGCGCAGTCGAAAATCTAACGTTGCTCCAAACTTCCATTTTATGGAGCAATTGCACAGTTTTGAGAAGGAGCTAAAGGATAGAGGCGACAGAAGTAGCAGGGGAAATGATCAAAGGTGTATTGGAGCATGCCGACCCGGAGGACCATGTAATTGTCCAGCTCCCAGTTTCCTCAGTCCTATAGATCTGGGCCTTAGTCCAGACTCCGGAATAGAATTCGACAGGTGGGCGTCAAGTACGCCGGCAGAATGAGACGGGCCAGGGGGGACCCAATATAAATTTTAGGTCCCTCCTAGTACGCTGCCATAATAGCAAGGGAAGCCCTAATTGAAGGGTGCGGGAAAGGAAGTTTATATTTCTGCTAAGAGAAAAAAATATCCTAAGATGAGGAACGCAGTGATCGCAGTGGATTGTAATTTTGAAACATACTGCGAGGATTGAAAATTTAGAGTCACTAGGTGTTTTAAGAAACGCGAAGATTCATAAAAAAAGTTTACAATTTCAAATTAGCTCAAAAACTGTTTCGTCAACTAGCTAAATTTACTATTATATAACTGTACAGTATTAACTCTGAAGTAACAGAAGATATAGTGGAAGATTTGCAATTAGTGATTTCAAGCTGACAGAATTTTATGGTAAAAGTCTCCTCACGTATTAAGTCGCGCACAGTGAACGAAATACGCTGACCTCAATTGTTAAAACGGTGTTGAGCCTTTCCAGTATTTTTCTATCGAGTAAGAGTATATTTCTGTCGAGACTTCGCAAGCCGTGATTCTATACTGTCGCTTCGGTGGAAAAAGAAGTTAAAGGACTTGAGTAATATAAGCACGATTGAATTTCTCTTTCAGAAAATGATTTTTAATTTAATGAAGCAATGATTCTAAATCTTGATCTAAGACGTAATTTAGAAGAAGAAAAATTTTTGTAGTGCTGCTACGAGGGATTTGTAACTCTTTCTTTTCTAAGTTATCGTGATATAGTGTTGAACACTGAAAGTATTTTATAAATTCCACTCTGTAATTTCTTACAAGTAACTAGCGTAATTATACTCTCAAGATTAGTAGATTATTTGCTACAAACTCAAGGCTCTTTTTTTAAATAGCGTCTAAATTCGTTCGACTCTCAATCCATTTCTAGGATACAATTTTATACATGTGAGATATCTATATTTTTAATACTTGTTCCCTGAACCCTTCAATTAATGAGGCTGTGTTTGATTTTATCGCAGATAATGCTTATTCGGAGTGAAATGAGATGAAATATGAATCGTAAAACAGGCAATCATAAGTAGTCGAATTAAAAGAGTAATTAATTACAACTGTGCTTGAAAGAACACTAAATTTAAGTTCAGAGGTACAAAAAGAATTGAGAAAATTCTCTCGTGTATTTGGCAATTTAGACTATAATAATAATAATAATAATAATAATAATAATAATAATAATAATGATAGTAATAATAAAAGGAAAGGTATATACATAGAAAGATTATGATTCAATACTATTCGAACATAATTTTTGACATAACTTTTCAAATCCACAAAAGTGACTTATCTTGAGAAGGGTACATATTTCCCGGTGCAATTCTGACTTTTAAAGATTTGCAACCTTGTGTGCACATTCTCTATCTCTGTCTGTCTCTGTCTATCTCCTTTTCAAATAATTAATCTTGGTTAATAATCGATTAAGAAATATGTCTTTATGGATCGGTGCATTTTTATAGGGCATTCCGAAACTTCTATTTCCAAGATGAAAATTCGGGGTCGTCGTAGATGCATACAAGAAAAAAAAAGAAATTCTGACTACGGAACGGAAAAGAATTGATAAAAAAAAATTGGCGTTACTATGAATTAAACAATTGAAGAAAAAATTAAAAATACAGTACCTACGTATGTATGGGTATACATAGGTATATATACACATATTATACCTCAGAATTCTGATAAAGAAATTTATTTATAAAGATGTTTTTGTACGACAGTCATGATTCTTACATCAATACAAAAGAAAAAAAAGAAAAAGAAACTGATTAATTATAAACACACATATACGACGATGTACAGCAATTTGAAGTACTAAAAAAATTTTTAATTGTGCGATCCAGTACTCTTTCTATTGTCTTAGATCTCAGATTATATATTTCAAATTATTTTTGTAAGAAAAAAAAACAAAGAACGAAAAAAGATAACGGAAATCGCATATTCACATTCCCACGAACCACAAATGACCTGACGATACTATAAAAAAAGAAACAAAGGATAAAAAAAAATTATCTTTCGTGTACTGTATGTATTATTCATCGAGCATAATTGAAGTTAATAATGAGTGTACACAGTGAATGTTATTATTTTTCATCGTAATTAATTACGAAGTTGTGGTAATCATCTCTCAGCTTATTCGCGAGAGTGAATTGATATACAATTAAAGAAAACAAAAAAAAAGTATATATATATATACATATATATACATATATTTGACGTTAATGTAATAACAATATTCTACTATTACACTGTTGTCTGTTGTATGTTTGTCGGGCAAGACGCTCGAAAAATTTAATCAAATATTATGTATATTACATAAATTATTATTTTATATTCATCGTTGTACACATATTTTAAATGATTAATTTTCATTTCAAAATACACAGTTTATTTTATCTGAACTGAAATGAAAATAACTAATTTTTATAAAAAGAACAAAAAGAAAAAAAAAGAAGGAAGGAAAGAAGGAAGCGGCACGTGTTTTCTTTCTCGGATAAACGAAGATGTCTCTTAAATATGGCAAAATGTACTTTTATTAGCAATGAGATAATTATAATGTTTAAACCATCAGATTGCAAAAAATATAAGAAACCTATTTAACGCAATATTGGTAAAATGTTTGTTAATTACAATACTTAATTGTTCGAATCTTGGATTCCACGTGCATTTTTCTTGCAATTTTTTTTCTATCTTTTATATATATTTAAATAATTAAACTAATTATCTGTTTTGAACAATTTGCCAACTTGTTCGTTGAAACTGTAGTTTCTGACATAGTTTGAAGTATGTTTAATGCAACTTCCGATTGTCGTACCGCTTTTATTAAATTATTTTGATCCTCTGAATTTGATGTGCTTAAAAGTGTTCCCATTGCAACGAGAGTTCTGAACACTGCTTCAGGCTCATTTAACAATGGTAACAATGAGAACATTGCATTCAGACATTGTGTTTTGCCGAGAGCATCATTGTATTTATTTAGAGCCACGGTTAAATTCAATATATAAGTCGAAATTGCTACCTGAAAATATCCAAATGGATTGATTTCATTGAATCGTATGATATAAATCTTTTGTACTAATATATAAATCTTTATTCTTTCATGCTATCCATACCTGGTTATTTTTGTTTGTAAGTGATTCCAACTCCGATAAAAGTTTCAGTATGTCATCTTTACAACTAAGACATAATTTTTCTCCTTTTTCATGACTGAACATGTTCGCCAGCAAGCGGAAAGTAAGCATCTGATTGGAAGGAAGAGCGTCGGATTTGATATGCCTCTTTACAATCTGCAGAAGTTCCTCTGTGCATAGTATATCATTCAATTCTCTACAGAGTACTGCAAGTCTAGTAATATCGAGTACAGGAAACAACACATCATCTGACCAATTCAAGAGTGTTTGTAAAGTGTTCAAGGCATCGGTTTTCAATTGTTCAGGTGCTTGGTCACCAACAAGTTTCACCAAGCATTCCAATTTATCACTTGACAGCTTGAGAGAATCGCTTTGTTTATCATTTAGTTCCTTTATTTTTTCTATAAAAAAAAAAAATACTAAATTAATTTATTATATTAATTAATGTATGAGACATCAGCAATAGAAAGTACAAGTACCTAGAATTTGAGAAAGATTAGCCTGTTCCAATTTCAGGTATTTTGTATGAGGAATATAAGAAGGTGTGGATGCATCTGAGGAATTTGGTGTGTCTGGTCTCGTGGATTCTTGCGAAGCTGTATTTGCTGTCGATTGAGGAATGTATCTACTGCCTCCTGTGAAAGGATCAGCATATTGAGCATCAGGTTTCGTAACTGGTGCAGATTGAGAATTTTTTATTATAAAATTTGCAACCTATAAATGAAAATAAATTACCATAAAAATTATTTCTTATCGAAAAAAACTAAGCATTTATCTCAAGCTTTATACCTGATCTAGAAACAATTGACTAAGACCGTTATCGTGAAGAAATTTCTGCGCGACATGCCATGGATCCTGATCATTGTTATAGGGCAATTTTAATGGAGGAATACCATCTTGTATATCCACAGAGAATACGTAATCGTACTCTATGCCATTGTAAAGTTGTTTTCCAGATGTAGCTACGGTACCACCCGAAGCACCCATGACGTTACCGATCTTTATCCACCTTTGTTCATTTTGTGACCAGCTATATGCTTTTATAGTATTTCCATCGTTTACTATTTTAGTCTGGCCATCTTTTTGGCCAGGCTGCAACAAGGCTTTTGTATCTGGTAAACTGTCAATGCAAAAATTATGATTTTAGCTTATTATTTACAATTTGATTCACTTTTCAGCTACTTAACTTACTCCTTAACTTTGATCCCACCTAGCTCTTGTTGAGCATTAAGCTTAACACTGGCTACTTGTTGCTCAAATTCCTGCAATGTCTCCGAATCTGCATATCGTTCGGAATTGCATGTAAATATCCTAACGACGCCATCAGAACTTCCAGTAACTACATCACCATTAGGAAGTAGAGCCAGACACCACACAGACTGAGTGGGTAAAGTAATAGTTTGACTTAATTCTGTATTATGCCATATCCTAAGTGTCCGATCTTCACCACAAGTAAATATACTTGTACCATTTTCTAAGGCTAAAATGTTATAGACATAATTTTCATGGCCACAATAGGTTCCTAAGCAAGTTCCAAGAGATACGTTCCAATGACGTACAGTGGCATCATTGGCACAAGTTAAAAATTCATTGCCACTTATTGGAGAAATATCACGAACACAATCTGTATGCCCAGTTAACTTATGCTGTACTGAACCATCGCTTGTCCATACTATAACAAGCTTATCTGCAGATCCAGTTATAATGGACCCGCTTGACAAGTCTGCCACACACCATACAGCAGCTGTATGACCTAACAAATTTAACTGTGGCTTGCTTAAGTCACTTAGACTCCATGACTTTGCGCTCATGTCCCAGGAACTTGACAAAAACGTTCCATCCTTTGTACCAGTTGTCAATTTACAAACGGTATCCTGATGACTTTTTATAATGTTTATGGGCTCCATTTGGTCCTGAACATAGATACGTATGGTTTTATCATGACTACCAGTAATAATAAAACCTGTCGGATTTTGCTCAGAGGGATTTACAACGCATACAGCTGCGACAAAGTTGGAATGTCCTTTCAAAGTTGCAGTGTGTTCATAGTCTCTCCCATTTCTGTAAAATGTTTATACAATGTCATTTACATAACGCAGCACTCATGCAAGAAATACCATTTACATGGAATAAGTAAAAAAAAATTTCTTTACTATGCAAGAATACCAGTACTGCAATGACACACCTAACGAGGTCTTTCGTGTCGAGTTGGATTCTTTAATCATTCAGAATCCAGCTCACATTTTTTTACCATATTTATTGAAGTTACGTACGTATACTAGTACAAAAGAGTTTTCTATATAGTAAAAAGATCTTTATAAAATGAACTGTTATTTATTTATTTATAAAGGAAATTTCGTCAGAGGTGGTGAGAGGAGAACCGGTATACGGAGTTAATGAAATACTTGAACAGGTTAAATACCCGCATGATTTCCAAATACGTGCGGTCTCATCCCTCGAGGTGGAAACTATAGTTCCGTCGGCGAACGTCGCCACAGCTCTCACGTCGGATGTGTGCCCGAAAAGAGAAGTTCTCAGCTTGTAACACGGCTTGGCCATAGCACTTTGATAGTCGTGCGAGGCACGCAGCAAGGACATTACTTATGCGAACACTGTGGCTGGGATAATGTTCGCCGATTCTCGATGCGAATAAATGTGGACAAATTCGCACGGTTTTAACATTTAAAACGCACCCGGGCATGCGTGACAATGATCACTGTGCTCGTACGGCGTTACATGCATTTTTCCCCCCGCATAACTACGTTCTTTATACGTAAACAAAGTTCTCCCCTGCCTTTTTGCTAACGTCATTAGCCTAATGTTGTCATTCGAGTTGATTTCACGAAAAAAGGTAATGATGAGAGTAAGCTTGTTAACAACATCTTATCACGTAAAAATTCAATTAATTGGTTATTTTCATGAATTCCTCATTGAGATCGTAATTCGCTAAAATTGGTATTTCTTTGTCTTTTTTGCTTTTTTTTTGGATACCAGATTCTCTGTTGCACATCCGCCTTGATATGTCGCAAATATGGTTGAAAATTTACTTTAACATTCTTGGCGGGGATTTTGAATGTTACGAAATGTTTTAGGTTATGACAGCATAGTTTATATTTAATACTGTACAACATATATGGATGCTATTACATAATACATAATTATTAATAATGACATACATATATGCATATTTTGTCAAAAAAGAAAATGTCTTCGTCATTAGTTACTAATATATAGTAAATCCGTACGGTTGAAGACATGTCATTTCCGCAAAGTGAGCAACTTCCGTTTGATTACGTGTTGTATTGTAAATGGAACCGCTAATTTAAGATAATAGACCGGTGTCGTAGTACGGAAATTATCGTTCATAATGAGATTTATAAACAAATGTCTTTGTTTTGTTGCAATATTTGGAGCAGCAAATGCCGGAGGGCCTACACTAGTTTTACTCGATAATCTAGCTATAAAAGAAACACATTCCATATTTTTTAAGATCTTACAGGGTATGTAAATATTTGGTTATAAAGTTCAATGAAACAGTCATTTATTGCCAATCTATCTTAAACCTCTTTATTTTTCTCGAATTACAGCAGCATTAAACGCGTTTAACTGTATTGTACAATATTTAATTGCACTCATGTGGTATACCTTGAGGTTATGTTGTTAGTAATTTCAAAAATTTTTTTGTAGATAGTGGATACACGTTAACATTTAAATTAGCGGATGATGCTAATCTACAGCTTTCTAAGTATGGAGAGTATTTGTACCAGCATTTAATAATATTTGCTCCTACCGTGGAAGAGTTTGGAGGAATAGTGTGTGTTGAAACAATAACAGACTTTATCGATGGTGGTGGCAACGTTCTAGTTGCTGGTTCACCTCAGTATGGAGATATTCTTCATGAACTGGCTTCAGAATGTGGTATTGAAATCGATGAAGAGGATTCTGCGGTCATTGATCATTTAAATTATGATGTTTCTGATAATGGTTATCATACCAAAATAGTAGCAGACTCTGTCAATTTAATAGATGCTCCTGCAATTGTTGGAAACAAAAATGTATCACCTTTACTCTATCAAGGAACTGGATTGATCGCAGATACAGAAAATCCTTTAATTTTACGTTTACTAACAGCATCTAGTTCAGCATATTCTTATATTCCACAAAGTCCCATAAGATACTATCCGCATGCAGTAGGCAAAAGTACATTGCTGATTGCTGCTTTGCAAGCCAGGAATAATGCTAGAGTAGTATTTTCTGGTTCGTTGTATTTCTTCAGTGACGAAGCCTTCACTAGCCCTATTCAGAAAGCTCAAGGTAAAAAGAACATGTTCAATGTTATAATTCTTTCTTTATGATCGTGTATTAAATAAACTGAAAACGATGTACAGGTGGCCAGAAGTACGAGAAATCTGGAAATGAAGCTGTAGCAACGATGATCGCTCGCTGGGTGTTCAAGGAGAATGGCGTGATCCGTGTCTCAGCTGTTCATCATCACAGAGTTGGAGAATCTGAACCTCCAGCAGCTTATACTATCATGGACGATGTAGTTTACTCCATTGACGTTCAGAAATTAGCTGGAGACAAATGGGTTCCTTATGAAACTAATGATTTACAATTAGAATTCGTTAGAATAGATCCCTTCATCCGCATGACTATGAAACCTGTAGGAAATGGTCGATACGAAGCAAGATTTAAAATCCCCGATGTTTACGGAGTTTACCAATTCAAAGTAGATTACACTCGTATTGGTTTGACGCATTTGTACAGTACTACTCAAGTGTCTGTGCGTCCTTTGCAACATACTCAATACGAACGCTTTATACCCAGTGCATTTCCTTACTATGTAAGTGCATTCTCAATGATGGGCGGGGTATTCTTATTTTCTCTGGTGTTCTTGCATTACAAAGAAGACACAAAACCGAAGTCTGAATAAATTCAATGTTGATGAAATGCACAAGATAATTTATCATTATTGTTATTTCATTAAGGAAAATAGCAGGGTGCTTAGTCAGACTTGTCAATCAAGTGCATTTATGTTGCATATTTAAATATGTGACAGCAGATCTATATTTATTTGATGAAGCATTGAAAAAGAAGAAGGGAAAGGAGAGATGTACATTAAATGTTGGTATGATGGCCGATATTCATTAGGTAACTTTGGAAGATGTTTTTTGTATTTCCCGTAATAAATGAAAAAAAGAAATGTAAACGAGTCTCTTTTCTTTCAGTTTACAACTGCAGAAATGCAAAAAATTCGCTATATACATATATACATATATATACAACGAGTTAAATGTTCTTATTGATTAACAAAGTCAAGTTCTAAGTGCACAATGTTTGAATGCGGATTGTATAAAAAATGGATAAAGATATTTAAAGCTTATTTTTTATCTTATCTAATCTTAATTTTTTCGGTGAAATTTTTAATAGTCTTGAAAATTTCGATGACATAGCAATAAAAAAATTAAACTGTGTGTTGTTTATGTACATTCGTATTTTTGTAAACACAGGGTTCGGAGAAAGATTTTTATTTCTGGGTATATATTATACTTTTATGTGTTTTGTATATTTTTGATATTTAAATTGTACGCAAATGCATAAACATCTATAATTTACTAACAGTATAAATAACAGCGTACCTTCAAATTCAGTTTGTAGAAATAATTAGAAATTTATATCGCAGAAAGGAGATTTCGTGATTATAAATAATTAAGTTTCAAAGTTCCTTCCATGATGTCGAGATTGTTGAATGTGCAGCACGATGGTATTCGCGATCGATGAGGCTTGTTTGATATGATCCATATCGTTGACGGGAGATCTCGTGATTTTCGTAATAAAAGAAATAGCATTTCAATGTGAAAAATGTTACTTTCGCTCGAGGAAAGCTGCACTTCGCCGATCGTGCGATGCATAATTGCTATTACATCGTGAGTTTCGAAAATTTGACGAAACTTCGACAAATATAACCTATGCAGATTATGTTTATGCCTGCTTCTGTATATAAGTCCATTCTCGTAGTTATTAAGCAACTTTATAATCCTTCAAAATGTTGGAAGGACTTGTCGCCTGGGTATTAAACAATTATCTTGGGAAATATGTGGAAAATTTAAATACCGATCAACTGAGTATTGCCTTACTGTCCGGTAAGGTTATATTTCCCTTCCTAATTATACTTATCTGGTTTAACAAGGAATCTCTATTAAAATACTGATTGACAATGCATGTTCATGGATAATACTTCTTTCATTCTGTTCAAAAATTTAGATTTAGTTGGGTATTATATCATTGTTTGTAAAGTAGCTATGGAATTTATTTTTCATATGATCTCCTTAAACGTTATTATATTTCGTATAACGAAATTTAATGTTTCTATTAGAAAAATTATTCTATTTTAGGTGAAGTTGAATTGGAAAATTTGCCGTTAAAGAAGGAGGCCTTGCGTCATATTGGGTTACCGATAGAAATAAAAGCAGGGTTTATTGGTAAAGTAAGATTACAAGTACCTGTTCGTCAAATAAGGACAGCCTCATGGGTCATAGTCATAGAACAACTTTACTTGGTAGCTGGACCAATCAGTTTAGATGAGGTATATGAAATATGATTCTCTTGTAATATACAGATATGGCATATGAATTATATGATTCTCGTATAGTACATATTTTCTGTTTTATATATTTACAAATAATTGTTTATAGTTTGATAGTGAAGCAGAGGAGCAGGCAATTCTAGAATATAAGCTGAGTCGATTAGATTCATTAGAAGCCAGATGGAGAACGGACACAGAACGAGATCCTGGTTATTATGCTACTAGTTATAGTTCTTGGGTAAATTATGGCACCTCCTTGATCACGAATATTATTGAAAACTTGCAGCTCAATATCAAAGATGTCCATATAAGATATGAAGATAGTGTGACTTTGCCAGATGGTAAATATAGTTTTTTTATTTAATAGAATAAGAAATGAAGATGAGCAAAGTGATGTTAAATATATTACTGAAAAAGAATTTTGACCAATAGATACTGGCGTTGTACTTGGTGTAACTATAGGAGCTCTAACTGCACAAAGTTGCGATGCCAGTTGGATACCAGGTTCCACTTCCTGGAATCTTACAGATGCTTCTTTTAAGCTCATGGAACTTGACAGGCTTTCCATTTACTGGAATCACTTGAAAAAAGATGAATTTCTTGGTTCTCTCAGTCTTGGTGATTTAGCTGTACATATTAATTTTTCTACATCTAGTTCGAATAATTAGAAATAAAATATCAAATAATGTTGAAATTAATTTTCTTTCCAGATCGCCATGAGCGAACCAAAGAATATAATAAAGAACCATATCTTGTTACCTGTTAATGCGAGAGCTCATATTAAGAGAGATAGATCTGAGCGACCATTGAGGTCTACTAATAAACCTAGAATGATTGTCGATCTTTTATTAGATGATGTTCCATTATGTCTCACAGATGTAAGTTCAGCTTATATGTCTGTTTTCATATGTAAAGTTTGTATATTATAAGTGACTTCCTGTTACAGGTACAGTATGATCAAATAGTTAAATGTATAAGAGGATTAAAAGATATAGAACGTTGTAAGCAACAGAGATCTTGTCGTCCAGTGATTAGCGTGTCGGCTGCACCAAGAGAATGGTGGAAGTACGCGGCAAGGTGTCACCTCGGCAAAGATGTTCTGAAATCTAAACCATCATGGGGAGATATTTTTCGGAGAGGCAAAGAAAACATTTTGTACGTGGAGAGTTACGCTAAATTGTTAGGTACTTGAAAAATTATAGGAATTTACCATTTACTTACCATTGTTTCTTGGTACCAATTAGTGTTATTTTATAGGCACGCCAACTACTATTTTACCTACAGACATGAAACAGTTAAAAGAGAAGATAGAGCAGGAACGAAATTTTGATGAATTGAGAGTACTGAGGGAAATAGCAATGTACAGAGTCAACCCACCGAAAGTGCTTCAGAATTCTGATGTGAATCTACCACAACCTAGAGGAATGTTGGAGCAGTGGTTTCCACAGTGGTGGGGCTGGTATTCAAAGAGTTCAAATACGAACACTCAGAGCACATCTTCTACATTTGATGGAGAGCTTTTAGATGTTTTGGCAGACACCATAGACGATGACACTTTGCTACGTCGAGATACAGTGTTTGGACAGTTCAATTTTACTCTGTCGAAAGGTGCTTTCTCCCTTTGCATGATGAAAAACGACGGCGAGAATACGAAAGCAGTGATAGAACTGCAGTTTGAACGAGTGAACTTGAGTTACGATTCGAGACCAAGGTACGGATCTCACAAGTTCTTTATCAGTTTGGGAGCCTTGTATCTTCACGACTATCTCACAGAGAATTCTACTTTTCCCATTTTGGTGCAGCCTCAAATGATTCCTACAATAAACTCTAGGGTACGCAGCTCTTCAGAAAAATTAACCAATCAATTGCCTCAACAACTTTTTGAAATGACTTACGAGAAAAGACCGTTGCACTCGAATGCCGATCATTTGTTACAAGTGAATTCAAAGTCTTTAGATGTAGTTTACAATCCTGCGGTGATACACTGGCTTATAGACTTCATGAGTAAACCACACAGACCATCAACCAATCAAAAGTTTCAAGCAATGAAACGGCGAACGCGGAGACAACTTATCAAAAACTGGGAACAGATTTTGGACGGAGATCTGGTGTATCGTTCCTCCTGGGATTTGCAATTTAATATATCTGCGCCACAAATTCTGCTAGTTGAGAATTTTACCGATCCTAATGCCGCGGTAGTAGTTGTTGATTTCGGAAAACTCCACTTGTCGAACAGCGTACAGGATAACAAGGCAATCATTAAAACATCATCCCCCGAACCTAACAGCGATGACGAGGATGAGAGATTTGAGACACCTTGCTCGACACCGCCCGGAAGTCAAGAAAACGGTTCCATACAAGATTTTCAGACTATTTCCGAGACCGCGCTGCATCAAAAGCTGTACGATCACTATTCCATCGATCTGGTGGATTTGCAAATTCTTGTAGGAAAGGTAAAAGATAACTGGAAACATGTGCGAACCAGGGGGATGTCTAGCTTGCACGTTTTAGAACGTTTTAACATATCCTTGCAAATTGAACGAAGAGTGTTCGTTTCCTCTGATCCAAATTTGCCGTCGGTGACTGTGTCTGGGAATCTGCCGAGATTGGTGGTCCATGTGAATGAACAAAAGGTGGAAGCAATTAGATTGATGTACAGCTTGTTGTCCAGCTTCTCGAAATCCAGCGGGATTTCTCAGGCTGACATGATCAGTATAGAACCAGAAAGTCCCAAAAAGGAAGAGAGCCTAGAGAAATCTGTGAGTCATGCGGTTATGGTCCAATTTATCATCGATCAAATGACCTTCGAGTTGCAATCTAGAGGTCGCAGTGTGGCGGAGCTGCAGGTCTCTGGTGTCCGAGCCGCCTTTAGTAAAAGAACTGCAGATCTCAGCGTTTCCCTCTCTGTTCACGGTTTGCTTCTCGTCGACGCTCTTCAGGAATTCGGTCCCGATTTTGAATTATTAGTGGCCAGTCACAAACACGTGGGAATGGACAGCATTTCTGGGAGCTTGAGAGATTCGGAACCAACGTCCCCTGTCTCTCCAGTTTCTCCTGGTTCTCCCGATCCCAATGTACCGAGGAGATTGACCTCTCCAATTGCCTTGACCAATGCTTTGTCAAATCTAGCGAGCAAAGCGAAGAGTATTCAATCGCCTAGAAGTAATTCTTTGATTGAGCTGGAGAAAATGGATTCTGAAGCTCTGATAGTAGTTGAATTAACTCTGGTATACGACACATTGGAGATTTTAAGAGTGGCCAACATTCAATTTAATAACTTGGATATTATTGCCAATCAGGAGACCATAGTAGAACTCATGGGATTCTTTAAAAGGATATTCCCTTCTCAAAGAAAAATGAAGCCAGGATACATCGAGAGGCAAGAATCCCTGTCAAACCAAACCACCGAGCCAAAAGTTTCCACCAGGACGGAAATAACCTTTGATTTCCACAGATTGAACGTGCTTCTGTTAAGAGCTGTAATGCAGGACAATCACTTGGTGGGTCAGAAAATCGCCACAGCCACGATGTGCGACGCTCGTATACAAGCTACCTTGTCTGTAAACGCGTCTATCTCTGGTTCACTTGGTGGCTTGCAAATTTTGGATCAAACATCAATTGGTAAAACGCATCAGAGAATTGTCAGCGTTGGAAGGGATCCAATAGCTGATCCACCTCAACATCCGTTGGAACATTTTACTAATCTGTCTGAACAGCCGGAAGCTTTACGATTCTCCGCAAATCGATGTATCAAACCTTGCGCGCAACAACAAGATGGAATGGAAACCTTAATAGACCTGACTATTCGCATCGGTAGCGTTTGGTATACCCACGCTCCTCATTTATTGTCGGAATTGCGTTCTTGCGCTGACGAGTTCAAGCAGTACTTAAGCAAGGTTGCACGGCAGATCAGTGCAGCTGCTACAGACATGGCCATAGGCCTGGTAAACGCAGAGGATTGGTCTATCCCACCACGTAGACGGTTACCAAGTCTGTCTATAGATCTGGAGAATTCAGGAAGCCTATCATTGAAATTGGATCTCCTGTTGAATAGTCCCGTTTTGGTAATCCCACGTTCATCTCACAGCAGACAAGTTTTCGTCGCACATCTTGGCACTATGTCCTTGCAACACGAGCCTCATCCGGGTCCTATGGCGAAGCACAAGGTGACTTTAGAAGTTCGAGAGATGAACCTGTACTCTTTGGAGATATCCTCCAACGTGGGACAAGCTCACAGCAATCTTCCTTTAAGAGCCGAGGACATATACTGTTGCAAGAAATCGGGCAAGCCAATTCTGCACGACACGGTCCTGAAAGTTGTGGTTGAAAAGGAGAATACGTTGGCGCAAAGTCCCAATTTCTTTCTTGATAGTGAATTTTCCAGCAGTCCTATTGTCCAAGTTCATGGGGTCGTAATGACGCCACTGAAAGTCTCCCTGTCCAGAGGTCAATACGAACAGTTATTAGATACAACTAACAGACTTTTTTCCATGCCAGTGTCCATACCTGTTGTTCAGAAGTCTCAAACGATGAGCAAGATACCGAATTATTCTGATAAGCTTGATCTCTCCATCAAGGTTTTATTCGAATTGCCCACTCTAGGTGTAGAACTGAAACAGGGACCTCTGGAACAGCCTTTAGTTGAATTATCCATGAGGGATTTCGTGGTGAAATATGAGAAGCTGCAGAAAAATGAATCCACTGTCGAAGTTGCCCTACGATCCCTTCTTATGGAGGATCTTCTGTGTGCTGTTGGCTCCAGACACAGATGCATGATGCAATCTTCAGCTCCAACTCGCGCCAAACTTCCAGCTGGAGTCTCAAAGTCATGTCCTGACTTTGCATTTGTACAGAAGGTCAGAAGCGAATTTAGACGAGGAAGTTTACCGGATAGACTGGAGACTGATACCTTGTACGGAACAATTCCTGCTCACTGGCGCAGGAAACCAGTTTCTTTGGCGAACACTCCAAATACTCCGCCGCCGTCGCCAGGTGCGTCGACCAGTGAAGAGAACCTCGTACTAATGAGCATCACCATAACAGAACCGGACTGTGATCTGCCAGGAGAAAGCCAGTTTCACCAGAAGACTGTCACGGTGGACTTTAATTGCTTAGATTTGATCATTAGCGTCGAATCTTGGATGGTGGTGTTTGATTTCTTTGGATTTGCCGGTCCCTCGGGAAACAATCCCAAAGTTGCAACGCACCAGACTTCCATTGACACGGATCAGCCAGACAAAGGGGATGATCTACCCCTCCGGTCGGAAACCGAGATAGAAGTTAGGTCTTTAACGTTGGTTTTGATACAGTCTGAAAGAGAAATTGCTAAAGCCAATGTGTCCAATGCCAGCATGCATATCTTGAAAGCAAATGGCAAGACGAAGGTGTCAGGGTCACTGGGATCAATGTCACTACTAGATTTAACGCCCCATGGAAGATTTTATAGGGAGAGGTTCCTCTCCTCTGGGAGGAAAGCTTTGAATTTTCAATATTCCAGCTATGTTGACTCCGAGAAACGACCTTACGACGCTCGATTAAAACTGGAGATGTCCGCTGTCCATTATGTACACACTCAAAGGTTCGTGGCAGAACTTCAAGCGTTCTTCGGCCATTTTTCTCAGCTTTGGACCATCATGGCTAATCTGCGGGCCGGTGTCGGCGCCATAATTGACACCAACAAAAGAAGCATAAGATTGTCCTTAGAGTTAGAGGCAGGCGCGCCAGTAATTCTGCTACCAGTTAGTTCCAGGTCAGACGAGCTGATACTGTTGGATCTAGGGGAGCTCACTGCTCACAATCGATTCGAGGCCTCAGAAGTGATAGACAAATGCATGCTGGACATAATGTTCCTCGAGCTTGTTAATATGGACGTCTACGCGGCTAAACGGATCAAGTGTGACGATCAAAACGGCGATATGGATGCCTTGGTTGTCGGTGGTTTTCAGATCAAGAAACTTGGCTCGTCGTTGCTCACCGAAATGTGCCATTTGAAGTTGCGCATTGAAAGGAACTTGGACACGTACATCAGCAGGGAGATCCCAGATTTGAGCATTCACGGGACTCTGTCCACGATGGACTGCGCTTTAGATCCTGCTCAGTACATGCTGATTCGCGGTCTGCTGTCTTACAACATCGGCGAGAATCTGGACGACTTGCGTCAGTTCATGCAGGACCTGAACGGAACTGTCGAGTACTCGATAGTCAGCGTGGACAACAGGGAGAAGATTTGGAAAAGGTCGTGCATAACTCTGGAATTGGTAAACGTTACGGTGAAGCTACACCCAAATCACAATATCGCGGCGTTGGCTTGCATTAATTTCATAAAATCCAGACTGACGTTGGACTCGTTGAGCGACGGATCGCAGGACATTGACTTGGTATCGCAGGAAATACTAATTACGGACATGAGGTTTCAGGATGAACCAGTTGACAAACAGTCCAACGTTTTCACGAGTATTTTGCAGCCTCTGAGGAATTCCAACAACGAAAATCGTGTCCAGGCCGAGGTGCACCACAGAAGGCGTATAGCAAGCGCTGCCACGACCATTCTGGTCCACAGTATGCGCCTGACCGCGATATTAGACTGGTGGGAGGCTGTCAGAGACTTCCTGATGCTAAATTCCATAGAACCAGAACCGATTCTTGGAATCACTCAGACAACCACCGAAAACAACCAAGAGAACGACAGTAACGTTTTGATCGCAACACCGTTCGAATTGAAGATTAACATCACCGACTCGGAATTAGTTATCGTGGAGGATACGTCATTTCGCGACACGAACGCTGTTATTCTGAAGAATACAGCCGTTCTTTCTTATAGATCTGTTCCCCAGGAAGGTGAAAAGCCTCTTTCTTGCAATCTGTCGCATTGTGAACTGTTCTCATGTACCTTAGGACTAGAGGAAGAGACTGCATTGTCTATAATAGATCCTGTCGGCGCTAGTTTAGATCTAACAGTGGATAAGTGTCTCGAGATACAGCTACAACCTCTGTGCGTGAGATTAAGCTACCACGACGTGACTATGTTCTCTAGAATGCTCAGCTCTCTGCCGAAACAGACTCTCGTAGCTAAGCAACGTTCCATCGAAGCGTTGACACCTACCGAGAGACAAGTACAGAAATTGATGGCCCTGGGATTTACCGATGCCGATTGCAGAGCTGCTTTGGATCGCTGTAACGGCCAGTTGGACGAGGCAGCTTTATGGTTGACGCAACACGCGGTGCCCAATTTAGACACCAGTACCAACAACGAGTCCGTCTTTCACACGTTCGAGGTTCAAACATCATGCGCAACGATATGCATCATAGACGACTGTAGAGACGCCGATGTACCATTGCTGGAGATCTCTTTGCAAGATCTTAACTTGAAACAAGAACGCGTGGGACCTGGCACAGTATCCGCCACTTTCAGTATTAATTATTACAACAGAGTTCTCAGTGGTTGGGAGCCGTTCATCGAACCATGGCGTTCCACGGTCCAATGGGAGCATATACTAACTAATTCTCTCAATGCAACGAGGCTGCAAATGTCCGTTAACTCTCAGGATTCCGTTAATGTTAACATAACTTCAACGTTGATAGAGCTGATAGAATTGGTTAAGAACAACTGGATGCAGGATTTCTATTCAACTTCCAATAAGGATGTTAATTTGAACAAGGGAAGCAACGGGCAGTGCTATCGGCGTCGAATGCCATTTGTTCCTTTCGCGTTAAGGAATGAAACCGGCTGTAAATTGTGGTTCAAAACGATCATCGCCACCGCGGACGATGCGAAGAACGTGGGACAAAATTTCAAAGTCAAAAATGACTTTCAAAAGGACGACACGTGGCTCGAAGTTCTTCCAGGCGATACTGTTCCGTTCACTTTCGAGGGAAGAGGTAAATTGAGACACCACACCACGCATACCGTCAGGAGGCATCAGATTACAGCAATAGTGGATGGGTGGAGACCCGTGGATCCTGTCACTGTCGATCGCGTTGGAATATATTTTCGACACGCAAGTGCAAACATTACTGGCGTACAGATAGATACGACGCTGGTCTGTAAAGTTCATCTTCACTTCATTACTTAAACTTATTTGTATCCTTCGTTTATATTTGAACGATCATTTTCAGTTCCAGATTCTAACGCCAAAGGCTAGAATAGTGTTCGCTGTCGAACTTGAAGGATCAGCTAGAAAATTAGTAACCATTAGGTCAGCTCTGCAGATATCCAATAAATTGAAACACACGGTGGAGGTCAAGATGGAGAAATCTTTGAGTCACTATGGATGTAGGTTGATTTTACATGAAGTGAAATGAATCATTGTCAATTGAATTTCCATTTTCGTTTTCTTTGTTTTAGATCTGCCTTTAACTTCGTCCGTTAGTGACAGAATTCTTCAAGTACCTGCCCAATCCACGATATCGGTCCCCCTGACGCACACTGGTGTACAAATGTGTCTGAAACCCATTAATTTAAACAATTTATTTCAATATTGTACAGAGACAATAGATTGGACCGTGGTTAAAAAACCATTAGAAATTATAGAAAATCGTATGACTTGTAGAGCTAATCATAACAATATATTTAGGTACGATTCGAATTATATGTATAAATTATTGATTGAGTAGACTAGCTTCTAAATCAATCTGTTTTGTAGAATGTGCATAGCGGTGATGAGAGATAATTATCCATTGGATATGAGTCAAATGCTGCCAGCACATACTATCACGGTGATGGCTCCTCTTACATTAACTAATTTATTGCCTCACGAATTGTTATTCGAGATTAGTCCAGAGAGTGGCAGAATTCTACCCGGTGAGAGTGCTGACTTGCATTCTGTAAACGTCGAAGAGCAACTAGAGATCACAGTACAGCTAGATGGATATCCTGGTTCTGGCACGGTAAATAAAGTTTCATCCGTTTTAAGTTGTTTCAATATTTCATTGATGTTTAAGGTTTATTCTTTATAGATGTTGTTGCCACCAAGTATCAATTCTTTCACTGCTCGTCTACGACTGACGGATTCTTGTGGAAGAATATTATACCTGCATGCAGCTGTTAACATAGAGAAAGGCTCTGCCATACAGATTAACATCACTGCGCCTTACTGGATTATAAATAAAACTGGCTTACCACTGGTGTTTAGACAAGAAGGAGTTGGAATAGAGGCAGCCGGACAATTCGAGGAAAATGAGAAAGCCAGAATGGTGGCGCCTTTGTTATTTTCTTTCAGCGACGAGGAAGCTAGCAGAACTATGTCAGTGAGAATCGGTACCTCGGTACATCCCCAGGGAATCCCACAATGGTCACAACATTTTCATCTGCAACCCGGAATACAGGTTCGTAAACATTAAAGTGATAAAATAAAAATCAAATGGAAATTCAAATTCAAACTTTTATATTCTCAGGTGCATCGTCTTAGAATATCTCTTCGTGACGGCAGGCCTGACATAGTGTATCTAATTAGTGTCGCTACCAGGATAGCTAGAGGAAAATACAGAGCTACGAGCGTAGTCACGTTGTCTCCTAGATATCAGCTGCACAATAAATCAAGCTCTACTTTGGAGCTAGCCCAGAAATGTTTTACTACGACAATCGTAAGTAACAACAGAAAATTTATTTATGATTGTAGCATCCCATTGTTTTTCATTTTTCAGAGTCATCCAGATGCTCAAGCCACATATATTAAAATTATGCCTAACTGCCACATGGCATTTCATTGGCCACGTCTTGACAAAGATTTGTTGCTATGTGTTCGCATTATGGATGTTAAAGACTGCATGTGGTCAGGCGGTATCAAATTGGATGATAATTATTCATTGACAGTTAATATCAGAGATTCGACAGGAAAGATGTATTTTCTTCGAGTGGACGTAGTTTTACAAGAAAGTACGTACTTTGTAGTGTTCACCGATGCAGACACTATGCCACCACCTATAAGAGTAGACAATTTCTCAGAGGTGCCTTTGATAGTAAATCAGGTGACTAATCAAGACGTACAATCAAATATGCTTCAAATATCATCATCTGCAGATTTTTATGAAGATATTGAAAAAATGTTATGTGCATTCTCTGTGCATTCCTGTAAACTTTTCACAAATGCATAAATTTGCAGTCTAATCATCAATTTTCGCTATACCATTTAATTGAATTAATTAGAAATTATTTTCAAGAATGTTTTTTGTAGATTACCGTACACGACAACTTGCAATGGACTGTCAGACCGCATTCCTCTGTACCGTACGCACTAGATGAATCAATAGAGTCTGCTGCTTTAATTCTGACTGCACCGGGAGGCGTGACAGCTACATATGATTTGAATGCACTTGGAGAGGGCAGAGTTCTAACTTATGAGAATTTCATTTACATTGCTTTCACGGGTAATTTGTTTCTTTTTTTTATATGATATTTAATTACTTTTCTCCCGTAAATCACACTATATATTGAAAATAGGAACATTTAAAACTGATTGCGATCTGGGGACTGGAGAGGGTGGTTTAGATCCTCTAGATGTTGAAACACAGAGACTAGTCTTAGAAGCTGGTCCTGGTGGTTGGGTTGCTCTACGGAGGAAACAATATGGTGCTAGATCTCAGCTATGGAGGATGACTGGAGATGGTCAATTGCAGCATGAAGGTATTATGGAAAGAATGTCTTCGTTAATATGCCTTCTTATATTTCTGGCAATTATTTTAAAATGATCTTTTTTTGATCTGAATAGGGTCTAGTCCACCCAGAGACAAGCATTCAAGGACTCCGGAAACGGTGTTGGTGTTGGACATAGCAGGTACAGCACCTCAACCATTCACCTATTGTGCTCTTGCCTTAAGGAAACCTGATTCTCGAAGAAGATCCACACAAACTTGGCGATTCACTGACGATGGACGATTATGTTGTGCGCATAAGAATATGTGCGTACAGTCGAAAGATGGATTCATGGGATTACACGAAGGTTTGAAACGTTATGATTACTGAGCGTTGCATTGTTTTTTAATCAGTATTTTTATTAATTGTTTTGTTATTTTTTATATAGACCTTTTTATATTCAGAATAGATTGTACATACAAGTAGGATTGCTTTGATAATTGACAAAAAGACCGAAGAATTGCAAAAATTTTTTATTTTTCTTTAATCCACATTATACACAAATTTTGTTCTATTCATTATCATGCCCTTTTACTTTATTTGCCACAGCTTTCACATAATTTACTCATTGAAGTAATTAGCATTCGCTGATATGATCATTATGCCACGCAAATTGAGATGTTAAAGCGGTTAAAACAATACTTCATTTCTTTTGTATACTATTAATTTGAAAAACAAGATACAGGTATAAGTATCTCGGTTTGAGCAGTGGCTGTAAATGTGTAGTTACAAATCAATGTTCTGTATTCCTCACATACAACTAATTTAAAATTTCTAGCTGTTTTCTCCGTTTATTCTACGAATTATCACTATCCTCGTGAATCTTAAACTCATAATGATAATGTTGCAGGCGGCAGTGTCGCCCGTTGGCAAATGTGTACGTATAGATTCGGAGTACATTAAAGTCACCAATTAAGTTAAATATCTTAAACGTTCAAACTTCCGCTTGTTTTTTTATTTCATTAACGCTATGTTCATCAAGTAACAAAATGCATGAGATAATATTTTAACTTTAGACTTTTTATGTAGCCACTTAATCTCCTTGGAAATATTCGTCATACGCAGTTTTTCTATGTCTTTTTAGGGAGTGAAGCGGTATTAGGCCCTCAAACGCACATTAGCCCTCCTCCGATCGAACAACGTGTTGGCCGACAAAAGTTGAGACCGGGCTCTGGTTTTTTATCTGTTACGGTAACCACTGACGGCCCAACAAGAGTGCTCCAAGTTTTAGACATCAAAGAAAGGGTATGAATGCCGAAATAATTACCTTCAAGTACCGCCAGTACTCAATTTCTGATTTCTGTTTGCAGAAAAAGACGTTCGCTCTGTTGGAAGAACGCGACTGGTCGCACATTGCAATCAGTCACCGACCGACTCAAATAAACAGTGACGCAGAGAAGGTCAATTCCAAAGAATTAGAATTGAAGATCGATTTAACAGCTGGCTTAGGGTTGTCGATTGTTTCTCGAAGACCGGTTGAGGAACTATTGTTTGCTCGTCTGGCCGACATCTCTTTGGAATTAGTTCAAACGCCTGTTAACACCACCGTAGATTTGAGCGTGGAGGACATACAAATCGATAATCAACTGTTCGAGGCACAATGTACTTCTGTTCTTTATGTAACACGACCCAGCCGAGTTGAGAGTGAGCACAGACCAGCCGTACACGTGGTCGCGGAAAAATTAAAGTCGAAGAACCAGAATGCAGAGATATACAAGCACGTGGTAGTGAGCATCAAACCACTTTGCATACATTTAGAAGAAAAATTGATACTGAAATTGGTTGCCTTCGTCGGGGCAGGAAGGTCGGAGTTAGAGGCACCTGTGGACGAGAATGATTTCAAGGCTCAGAGATTTATCTCCGAGGTATCTGCTGCACACGCTAAACGATACTATTTTGGTGCTTTAAAGATCGTTCCCAGTCAGGTTGGTTTTACTAATCGGAGTTTCTAACAAAGCGTGCAGTATTTCACGTGAATATAATTTCTGCAGGTAAAATTAAGTGTACTCACTACGACGAAATTACCGCGTCATCTTCAGTTAGTAAAAAGACAATTAGGTTTAACGCTGATCAAGTTTGAAGATGCCACCATTGAGCTGGAGCCATTTATCAAGAAACATCCGTTCGAGAGCACTCAGTTCTTAGTACATTCCATTGTGAAACATTATAAGGATGTACGACAGTAAACAATTCTTTATTTGTCAATTTACCTTTCCGCTTCCTTGTTACAATCAATTTTTTCTTACTCCAGGATTTGAAGTGGCAGGCTGCGGTGATATTAGGATCTGTGGACTTTCTGGGCAACCCTTTAGGCTTTGTGAACGACGTCACAGAAGGAGTATCCGGTTTAATTTACGAAGGAAGTGTGAAAACTTTAGTAAAAAATGTTACACATGGCATATCGAATTCCGCTGCCAAGGTAACAGAATCCCTTTCCGATGGATTAGGAAGAGTCATAATGGATGAGAGACACGAGGAAGCTAGACAGAGAATTCGAGCCAACACGGCAGGTAGTGGCGATCATTTAGTAGCCGGATTGAAAGGTTTTGGTTTTGGTTTACTTGGAGGAGTAACTAGCATCTTTAAACAAACCTACGACGGAGCAACAAATGAAGGATTTCCCGTGCGTTTTTCTTTTTCTTAAATTAAAGATTGAATGGATTGCGAATTGATTAAATTATAATAAACGATTTCAGGGTTTTTTCGCTGGGTTTGGCAAAGGGGTCGTCGGGACCATCACGAAGCCTGTTGTAGGAGTTCTAGATCTTGCCACAGAAACTGCCACTGCCGTGAGAGAAACTAGTAGAAGGTAACTGCATTTTAAATTCCATTCAATATATATTCGATTAATCGATATTTATGATTTCTCTTTATTTATTTGTGATGTATTCAGTGCTCATCGTACCATGCCAAAACGTGACAGACCTACTCGTGTGGCTAGTGGTCCTGCCGGTCTGCTACCACCTTACAACCGTCAGCAAGCGGAGGGCCAAGAATTTCTTTACATAATAAACGAACACAATTATTCCGAATTATTCGTGGCGTATGAGTGTTTACGCAGTGGAACGGAGAATCTGAGGGTCCTTGTTTCTAACGAAAGAGTTCGCGTGATTTCCGGTGGTACCAAAGGGGTGGTAACTGAAGTGAGCCTGGCGGATCTGTTATATTGTCAGCCGACGCATAAGCTAGAAAGCAACGGTGTCACTTTGTACTATATTGAATTAATATCTAGATCTGATTCGACAATAACTGTCAATATAGACGGTCCAGAACTTCTGAGGAGACCTAAAGTTCGATGTGACGACGAGGAAGTAGCCAAAAGGGTCAGTGTTGACATAGAGTTCATTTAATCATTATTATTAATATATCGATATTATTTTGAATTTGTTATAGGTGTCCCAGCAAGTTAATTACGCCAAGGGGATGCACGAGGAACGTAGCCTGACTCTCTCCTCGTCGGATAATATGTTAGACGATGTACAATACTATAAGTAGTTGCGGAGGATCATACGCAAACATTTTCTACTTTGTGTTCGATCGGAAGTTTGGAATCGCTGTGTATTTAAAAAAAGAAACGTAGGAATTTTCGTAGGATTATCAACTTTCTCAAAAACTGTTCCACTCTCGGTATTAACTCTGGAACAGTAAGAAAATTAATCAACTAATAACTCAGTATTGGTAAACTAAGGCAAATAATCCAAACTTCTTGTTGACAACGTATATTTCGTATGCTAGTCAATTTCTTTCGGTTTCTTAGTGTGTTTCTAGCTTCGGTTCTTTTCTTGTTTTTTTTTTTTTTCTAAATAGTGCATATAAAATGATACCTTATTACGCTTAAAACTAATTTAATTGTAAGACTGATGTGAGACACCGTTTTTGCAATGCAGCGTTTGAGTTTCAGATGTAAGATCGATTCAGACAATATTCTTCAGATGAAGATGTTTGATTATCGCACAGATAGTACGTACATTTACACATACACATTTTGTATATTAACGTACAAGTAGGATACAAACAGAAAGTCTTAAAAGACAAAATTTTTTTATGGGATGTGTGTGTATGTGCGTGTGTATATATACATACGCACATACACACATATCATACACACGTATATATACATAAGATACGCGTAAGGTATTGTTAAGGCATCTATTTCGGATAAATCTACTTAATACTGAGCAAAATATAAAAACGGGGCAAAAGGTAATAAAAAACCAAAGTTTTTATAATAGTATAGGATATTTATTTTCTATAGTAACGAGTTTGATATATTGCAGACTATTTTTCCGTTTGTGACTATATATATTTTTTATGTCGTTCATTGTAAAAAGGTGACACAATTATATCACTAACCAAGTATTAGATATCGTACATTCTTCTTCTAAACATTATAAACGTAAAGTGTAAGGTGAAAGAACGTTTAGTTTAAAAAAAAAAAAGAAACTTGTACAGACATTGTAAAATTCGAAATCGTCAGCTTTATTTAACTTTTAAGGCTGATGCTTTGTACAGTGAGTATATGTGTATATGTATATGTGTATATATATATATATATATATATACATATATATATATGCATATGTATTAAATGAGTAAGAATCGACTCGTAATAGCAATGTATAAATTAATTATATACGATTGTCTAAATTTGTTATATCTTGAGATTTTCACGTTGTCAATATCTAATAAAGAAATCCTATTTTTGTTCGATAATCATTGGCTCTCTTTATCAGCATGTTTCAGGTATATTGATACTACAAACGCAATAAAACATATTTGAACTCGTTTAGACATAAAATAGCAATCGAGTAAATCACCATAAATGATTCTATTAAAAAAATTAGTTTCTCATCTATAATTACAATCATTTCTCTCGTAATCCCCAAAGCAAAACAAATTGTAAAATTTGATGTAATTATTTTTATATTGAGTATAAAATTAAATATATTCTTACCGAATTCAACTGTAGTAACTCAATAATCTCAAGATTCATAACGATGACTTGCATCAACCCGTGTTGTGCAGAGATGAAAAGTTTTTCGAAAAGAATGTGGGTCTGGTTGGTTATTTCCAACCCATTCTTGAATTTAAGAATACTTATTGGTTGAGAGTATCACGTAGAACAAACAAAACCTAATGGGTCGGTTCCTGAGTGAAACTGCTTCCTTTGCTCTTGTATGGGACTTTTCATTTTTGTATATAAATACAGCTATATATAACTGAAAATATACAATTAAAATATACAACTTGCAATTCGTCAGTAGATGTTACTAAAGGTGAAATTTCTGTAGCGGATGATTTTATGTATAATGTAAAGTTATAAAGGATATAGAAAGTGGAGTGTATTTCATATTAGAGACGCCACTAGATTCATCAATAGGGCTGATGACGGCGACCCCTAACCTCACACGCTCGGTTTATTAGGAACCACAGCCTTGGGCCAAGAAACGGCACCTATCCTAGAGTTGTTCCGCAAGCTGCACGCTTAACCTAAAGATTGCACTTGATCCGTAGATAAGCAGCATCCACTTATGATTTGTAATATTTTTGGAACTGATATACCAAGAAAAGACTGAATGTGCATTAAAATAATAGCGTCGTATAGCGGTGAAACGGAGGAACTAATTTATATTGTTATCCTTGTCACACGCTACTAGCTTCCTTGTCTACCGCGTGAATATGTCTGTCCTTGTCACACGCTACTAGCTTCCTTGTCTACCACGTGAATATGTCTGTCCTTGTCACACGCTACTAGCTTCCTTGTCTACCACGTGAATATGTCTGTCCTTGTCGCACTCTGTTGCTCTCCTTGTTTACCGCGCCTCTATGTCTATCCTTGTCGCACAGTAGTGCTCTCCTTGTCTAACGACGCAAGACAAGGAAAGCAACAGTGTGCGACAAAGACAACCTTCGATCTATTGAAAAAAAAATTCAACTTCTTACACACACGTTTTTCTAGGACAAAACACACATAGAAAGAAAGCAGGCGGCCTAATTTTAAGGAAGCATACAAAAAAGTTGGCAAATTATTTCTCTTAATTAGGTTTTTTTCGTAATTAGTGCGAGCTGTCACAAAATGGACATGGTGGCGCCATCTAGCGGTAACTCCGTGGTACTAATTATTTATAAAAATACTTATTTCTACATTTTACGGGTCAAATGAGGTATGGAAAGAAAGCTAAGGGTCTAATTAGGGTAATACAATCGCCAAAGTTCACAATTTACTTCGCTAAATTAGGTTTTTTCGCAAATGAAAATTCCTCTGTTTTACGGGCTAAGAAACACTAGCGCCGCGTTGTGGCACACCGGTGGAACTAAACGCTCTATAACCACATAAGGGGAATAATTAATTTTAATTTTTCACGTTACTAATTTGCACTTCACGTGCACATATTTGATAGATAAAACTGTCAGTTACGTTCGCAAATAAATCTGAATCTAATATTCACTATAGTTTGCGCGAAATTATGCACTCACTACTGGCACTACTACTAACGTAAACGAAATTCAAACATTCTTTATATACGTAAATTATACTTAAACAAAACATAGAGCGCAAGCTAAGGGTATCTGAAATCAAAGTCGCAACCATAACAGTTCACAAATGATGCCTCTTAATTAATTTCTTCTCGTAATTTGTGGAAAAACTGTCACCTGTCAATGTTTGGAGGCGACGGTGGCGCCATCTATTGACATCTCGGTGGTACTAAAAACAGAATTTTTTTACCTTTAGTACCACCGAGTTGTCGATAGATGGCGCCACCGTTGTCTCCAAACATTGACAGGTGACAGTTTTTCCACAAATTAAGAGAAAATATTAATTAAGAGAAATCATTTGTGAATTGTTATGGTTGCGTCTTTGATTTCAGAGACCCTTAGCTTGCGCTCTATGTTTTGTTTAAGTATAATTTACGTATATAAAGAATGTTTGAATTTCGTTTACGTTAGTAGTAGTGCCAGTAGTGAGTGCATAATTTCGCGCAAACTATAGTGAATATTAGATTCAGATTTATTTGCGAACGTAACTGACAGTTTTATCTATCAAATATGTGCACGTGAAGTGCAAATTAGTAACGTGAAAAATTAAAATTAATTATTCCCCTTATGTGGTTATAGAGCGTTTAGTTCCAC